>NW_020526038.1:170000-301976 GCF_003368295.1 Carassius auratus
CACTTAATTCACCACTGTTAACTACTAAGAAAGATGTGTTAACTAATCAGTATGTAATATAATTTTATGATTGTGTTAAGTAACAGTTAACTAATCAGTAATTAATATATTCTGTGAAACCTCCTGAAGAACTACTATTAATTATATACTAGTTAAGGTTCAAGAAAAATAACTATGAAGTAACTACTAATGAACAGTTTTACGCAAATAATCACTATAATAATCAGGCTGTGGCCCACAAATCAAGTACTGGAGTAAAAGTACAGATACCCCAATTAAATATTACTCCAGTAAAAATAAAAAGTAGGCCTATTCATTTTCAAAATTACTTGAGTAAAAGGACAAGTACAAAGTACTACTACGGTAGCAACTTTGTTACAGCCCACTTATTAGCTTATAATGGAAATGAAATATGGATTTTGTTTGCTTCTAAATGTTTAACTTTTGATTATGAAATGTTTGTTAAATTAGTTAGAATGTGGGCAGTATACATGTTAAAATGGAATAAAATATGCTGTATTAAGAAATGTTCTCATCTGAAATAACCAAGATTTCAGTCAAAATGATGTAGTTTATTATTATTTACTAATAGGTTCACTTTAGAATTCTGTTTCAGGTTCTAAGTAAATCCTGCAAAATTATCTGATAATTCTTTATTAGTTACTATTGGGTTCCCTATGTTTTCACTTTAGAATACTGTTTCAGGTTCTAAGTAATTCCTGCAGAATTAGCTAATAATTCTTTATTAATTACTACTGGGTTCTCAACATTTTCACTTTAGAATAGGCCTAATGTTTCAGGTTCAAAATAAGTCCTGCAGAATTATTTGTTCATTAATTATTAATTACTAATGGGTTCCCTATGTTTTCACTTTAGAATACTGTTTCAGATTCTAAGTAATTCTTCAGGAATTATCTGATAATGATTTATTAATTACTAATGGTAACCCAACATTTTCACTTTAGAATAGGCCTAATGTTTCAGGTTCAAAATAAGTCCTGCGGAATTATTTATTCATTAATTATTAATTACTAATGGGTTGCCCATGTTTTCACTTTAGAATACTGTTTCAGATTCTAAGTAATTATTCAGGAATTATCTGATAATGATTTATTAATTACTAATGGGTTCCCAATATTTTCACTTTAGAATAGGCCTAATGTTTCAGGTTCAAAATAAGTCCTGCAGAATTATTTTATAATTCTTTATTAATTACAAATTCGATACCTGTATTATCACTTTTCCGCAGGCTTTGCCTTACATAAAGAAATTTAATGAATGATAATTTATATAAAATATAAAAACTAAGGTAAGTTATCGCAAGGTACTGGGGTCATGGTAGGGTTCCTATTGGAAGCTGATGTCTTACAAAACACTCACAAAACAATTCCCTATATAGGCAAAACCTCTATAAAATGTATTACATTTATTAATATTGCATTTTTATACTACTACTACTATTGCTAATAAAATTTATATGAAAGGGTCACAATTCAATGTAATTGTTTAAAACTGTTCATTAGTAGTTACTTCATAGTTATTTTTCTTGAATCTTAACTAGTAGATAATTAATAGTAGGTCTTCAGGAGGTATGACAGAATACATTAGTTATTGATTAGCTAACTGTTACTTAACATAGTCATAAAATTATATTACATACTGATTAGTTAACACATCTTTCTTAGTAGTTAACAGTAGTGAGTTAAGTGTTAATGAATAATCACCTGTTAGTTCTTCAATAATTCCTTATTAGTTATGTAGTAAGTAAGAAACAGTATTCTAAAGTGTTACCACAAGAGGTTGTTATTTAATTTTGTGACAACTGCAAACATTCAAGTATATTAAATGATATTCATTTCATAATTACATCAGTTTCAAGAAAATGAATGAGTAATTTAAAGCAATAAAATGTTTACTGTATGTTAATGTTTTTCTTTAATGCAAGTTTGAAATCTGAGGGAGAATTATATTGTTTAGATTGTTACAATCTCTAGGTGAAACAACATTACAAAAGGCCACACATGGAAGTATTATTTTTGTATTATTTGACAAATAAACATTTAATTAAAAAAAAGAAAAACAATCTAAATAGTAATATGAGAATTAATAATAAGAAAAAGCATTCCAAGATTTAAGAGGAAAATATTAATGGGACTAAAGTCCAATTTAAGACACTCTTTTTTCCATCTCCTTTTTATCGCCAACTCAATCACAGGTAACGCTCCACACCATTCAAAATTCAAGTTTTATTTGTTATATGACATGCAAAAAGCAGTGAAATGTAGGTCTGGCATACTCTTTTTAGGCTGTGCAAAAAATAAGAGAAAATGTAAATACAAATAATGAAACAACAGGAAAAAAATAAAAAGTTTTTTTTGGGGGGAGATAATTAAATACAAATAATGAAATATACACAATATTAAACTATTAAACTACTATACAGATGATTTGTAGAGATGATACACAGAAACTGCTACACAGATGATGTGCAGAGATGTAAACAATGTGCAGTGAGGAGGAGTTGCATAGTTAGGTTGTGTCAAAAAAGTGCAGTGTGCAGAGTTATTGGGTAGCCCTAAACAACTAGTCTATAAAGTTCAGCGTGTTTAATGTCCATGTTTAGTAGTCTGATAGCATGAGGGAAGAAACTCCTCCTGAGCCTCTCTCTTTTTGCCATCAGACTGCAGAAGCGTCTGTCTGACTGTAGCAGATTTCCAGGGTGTGTGGGATCTTAACAGCCCTAGATTTACATCTCCTGGTGTGGATTTCTTGCAGAGAGGGGAGAGATGTTCTGGAGATGCGCTTAGCTACTCTTTGTAGAGCATTTGCATAGCTGCTCACTCTCTCCACTGGGGTCCCGTTAATGATGATTGGGGTAGATCCACTGCTGCCTCAAATAGAAAAGAGTTATTTTAAAATATTATTACAATTTACAATATGACTGTTTTTACTGCATTTCTGAACAAATAAATGAAGGCCTGGTGAGCATCAGACTTCAAAACCATTACAAAATCTGTCCAACCCCATACTGTCCGGTAGAATAAATATTTAAGGAACCTGAGGTTTAAATCTGCTTGATTTTTATCAGCATTGGAACACTTTGCTGCTGCTTTCACTCCAAGGCTATGGATTATATTTTTACTGGAATGAAGTGTCATTAGTCACTAAACATTCAGTCCAATGACATCCTAAAATAATTCACTGTTGACAAGTTAACATTAACTAAAGTACAATGATTACATTAATGAAAGTACAATGAGACGTCCACAGAATGTAATGTCATTTAAATTCCAACATTTGTCATTTAGGACAGTCTCTGACCATACCCCTGGAGCAATTTTAGGGACAAGTGCTGTTTGCAAATGTCCACCTTTAAAGTATGAACATAATTTATCCACACAAAGACCCATCCACACACACACACACATTAGTCAAAATTCTTCAGACACAATAAATTACACATCTTGATGCATAGAAAGAACAAAAAAAGGGTGAAAGAACAGAAAAATCAGGAAAGTGATCCTTTGGGTTTGCAGAGAGAGGCGGTAACCAGGTCATTGAAATGTAACTTCTGGCCACCCAGACTTGAACTTTCTGTAACACAAAGTTTACACATAATGTTTTTGTTTGTTGTTGTTTACTACAATGACAAAATTAATTTTACACCTTATAGGCTACTGTTGGTATGTAATGCATGGTAGTGGACACTGCAGTTATCTTCATATATCATCCACTGTTATTGAAAAATGAATTTGGTAATTAAACAAAATGTTTCAATTGCATTACATTATTTGAATTAACGTTACACGTAAAAATAGATAACATTTTAAAAATATAACAGCATGTTTTGAAACAATGATCACCTTTGTTAATGTCAAGCATAATCAGTTAGGAGTTTTAACTAAGACTCATTCTTATGGAACACTGTACTAAATCTATTAATAGTTATTGATCGCTTAAATATCAGTGCAGTTATAATACATAGGCCTACATATTTTACGCAACGTTAGTCACAATATGCGTCTCTTCAGTGTCCATAATCTGCAGCGTAAATCCTAAATATGTATTGCAGAAATATCTAGCACAAAAGGGTAACAGACACAATAAAGATGTAATTTATCTGTGCTGCTAATGCTGTTTTAACGTGATCTCGGAATAATCGTATATATGAGTTTTGAAGGTAAAAACTGCACATGAATGTCCTCCCATTTTCAAACTGGAATGCAATGAGCTTGTAATCATGATTTAACTACGTCAAGACTAAAACATCAACCGCCAAGATACTGCACTTTTTCACAACGTGTAATACGTTGTACAACTCTTAACTTACCCCATTCAAACTCCTCTTTCTTGACGCTGAAAAGCCTTGGGAAGTTGAGGTCGTCTTTTTTTTTTTTTTTTTTGGTGGGTGGGGATTCGAATCAAAAGACTCTGGAGGTTTGTACAGCCCACTTGGAGCTGAAGTCCCACCCATTTGGAGCTAACCCGCCCATTTGGAGCTGGCTCCAACCTCCGTTTATACCCATCTCCACTGGTCACTATTGTGACCATCAGCATGTTTACTCGTTCTATGACCACACTCAAAAAAAACAAAAATATGTGTGAATACATATATTTATACTAGACACCCTAAAGATCACGTGTACGAAACATCTTTGTCATATATTATGTTAAGACACTTTACTAGCCTTTAGTTTTGGAGCTTTGATGGAGCCATCATCTTCTCAAGGTGCAAACATGAAGTAAACTGCTCTGGTCAAGTGACAATTTGCACTAATCACGTGAAACGAGTCATTATCTGGCTCGGCTCAGTGTTCATCATCAGTTCTCTCTTCACAGCAGTTCAGTCAGTGTACTGTTTGAGTACATGAATAACTCCGGGATATTGGTTTGTTTGAACTCAGAGGGAGTGTCAGCCACATTAAAAACGTTAACAGCTTAAGTCATCTGTGGATTAATGCGTACTGGAGACGCGAACTGTTTAAATTGATTCAGTTCGATTTGGTGAACTGGTTCAAAAAGATCCGGTTACATCGAATGATTCGTTCACGAACCGGATATGACAAACTGCTTTGTTTTGAACTCTCTCTCACAACAGACATGGAAGAGAAGACAATGCTGAATAAAGTCGTAGTTTTTACTATTTTTGGACCAAAATTTATTTTCGATCATTCAACAAATTCTAACTGAAATTCCTATGACATGGATTATTTCCTTTTCTTAAAATGCTTTTTAATGTTTCCTTAGGTGTACTTATATTGTTAGTATGATTTTTAGATTTAAAATTTAGGGGAAAAAAGCATTTTTATATCCTGATATTAGCCCTCTGGCTTGAATGCTCTGTTTGAAGGGGCATGTCTGCTGTGAGACTCCAAGTAAACCACAACTGTTGTGATTGGCTGACATCTTTGCTTTCAAAATGCGTATGTGGAACCCCTCTCATATATATATATATATATATATATATATATATATATATATATATATATATATATATATACTATTACAGCTGTCGAGATTAACAAATCGTGGATTTGTTGATTATATAATTATTTTTGCAATCTTTTCCCATCACAAGAAAGGCTGCAGTGATGAGCATTGAGTAAACAGAGTCTGTTTATTGCGTGAATGGAGTGATCTCGTCATTATTGCAACACATTTTCTCTCACAAAATGCTTTCACCACAACTAACAGCAAACACATGAATGCACCACATGAAAACAGTAAGAGCTTCGTTGTGCAGCATAACAGTGTCATTCATTGTAACGGCAGTTTATGCAAGAGTGCAGATATACTCGCGATGTGTGACAGCTCCGAAAAAAAGGGAGCGTTCTTTGATCGCTCTCTGTAGTTAAATCACAATTTAAATAACAGATTTGTTTCATGGTACTAAGAGAAACAACGTGAAGTTGATCGTTTAGTCACTGGCTTGATTCAATGATGCATAAACAGTATTAAAACGATTTAGAAAGAAAGTCTGTGTGAACTTGAATAATTAGCTACACATCAGAAATCACTGATCACAGATCAGGCATTAATGAACACTGTTACTCACTGTTTGTGGCGGTTCTGTCGAATCCATATCATAAAAGTCTGTTTGTAACGCCTGTGCTGATATTGCGACTTAATTATATGTAAATATTTGGGCGAGCAAAGCAGAGAAAGGGGAGGTAACAATTCTCCTTACAACATCACAACGAGGAGATTCAAGATCAGCCCGGTTGAGCTTCCATTTTCTCAAAGGCAGAGAAAGATAGCAAAATCTCGATTTACACCGATTCAAATTTCTAGAAACTTGGGCACCATATACAGGCTAGTAGAACTCATATTAATGTAAAAAAAAAACTCGGAAAGTGAAATTTTCATGTCATAGGAGCTTTAAATATGCTTATTCAAATAATTATTATATGTAGGCTACACCCATGATTGTTTGTATATTTATTTACTTATTATAGAACATGCATGTCTTTTCATTTTTAGAGTTGTGTTAAGTAAATGAAAATAAATATATAAACATAAATAGAATTAGGAAAGTGTTACATCTAAATATTTATAATAAAGTGTAAGGGAAACAGGTCAATTTAGCTCAAAGGGAATCATTTAAGATTTTAAAGGGAATTTGAACAGAATCACTGTTTCACGGCTGTTCACGGAGATGCGCCTGCGGTTCAGTGAACGAGCCGTTTAACATCAAATCTGCGCTGGATACTAATATCCAAACTATAGTGAAAACACTATCAATTAGCACAGTAACAAGATCGGCAGTTTAAGACATTAACTTGTAAGCACAAAACACAAGATACTTCTCTTTTCAATATAAATAAGGCTTTATTAGATAAATCTAAGACATATAAACTAATCTAACACATAAACGCACGCACACACACATTCACACAAGTTGCAGGAAGGTCGAAAGTTAGGGAAAGATGAGTTTAAGAGAATGGAAATATGGAATCCCAAGTTAACAGCAATACGTTAAATTGCATAAACATGAACAACCATCCATCACGTAATTAGCGCTCGCATTGAGTTCCTCAATGAGGTTAAAATTATATTAGATACACCAGTAAAGGTCACAGTCTGGAAGTAAAGTTACTTGCATCTCCTGTGAAGAAGGAGCCTCGGTGAAAGGGCTATCCCGAGGTCGTTGATTGGCTGGAAGTTCAGTCTCTGAAGTGACGTGTTCGCTGGTTGAAGCTGAATGGACGTTACAAAACTTTACTCAGAACACGAAACTCTCAAACGGAAAAGAAAAGAAATAATGTTTGACGAGATTAGGTTGTGTTCCTTCTCACCGTGGCATAGTAGCAGCAGGCATGCACGCTGGAACCGCGCTCAAAGAACAATGATGACTAACCGCATGGCTAGATGCTACAAGCTAAAGCTAGGTAGCAAAGCTACAAGCTAAAAGCTAAGAGCAGGCATGACTGATAGCACGAACAAGGCTGGAACTAAAAGCAAGGCATGACTGATAGCACAAGCAATGCTAGAACTAAAAGCAAAATTTCATGGTGTCCAAAGTATTTACATCCTTGTTGGCCACCCCTCAAATGTTGCCTTGACCAATCAGATATGGTCTTGGGTCTGGGGTATCATAAATCATTTGTTTATCTTACCAAGCATGTGGTTCTTGCCTCACAGGGTCTAATTTTGGACATGATTCCTATAACATGATTGTGATATATTTTACAAATAAATGATTGTCAGGACAACATCAAGCAAGAAAATTCGATTATATCAATACTAGACATGACTATGTATCCTATAGTTATCAAAAGACATACACAATAAGTGATTATACATGATAGTCAAATGTGTGGGTTACACATAAATGAATATGGAGTTAAGCAATGGAACGATTCATTTATAAGTCTTTTTGAGTTCATTCTGGTCCATATATAATGTACAAAAAGCAGTTTCTTTGCCATTCTCTGGCAAAGGGACTTTTCTGTGAAGACAAAGGTTTAAAGCCCTTCCCCCTTAAGAATTTCAGTCTGGTTCTGCTGGCTGGGGGGAAGTCAATGCAAGTATTTAACTTGATCTCCTGGGTTTACATGTGATGTCCAGCGTTGCATTTCAATCAAGAACAATAAATTTGACAATCTCTTCTTCGAATTAAAATTGTCAATAATTGTACTATTGGTGTTAATGTTGAAAGCTTATGTGTGAACAAGTTGGTTGGTTGGTTATCTTGCTTGGTTCTTGTGGCACTAGAACTGATTTATGACTTCCTGAGGAGTTCTCGTTTCAATGCACACAGCTCTGATAGACTCTTTGATTTGTCTGGTTCGACACATTTCTGCTACAAAAGAAATAATATAAAAAATTGTTAGGCTCATAGTATACAGTGGCTTACTGTAGTGGGTGATTTTATATAATAATGTAAATGCAAACTCATTACTTGTGTGAATTTCCACATTATAATGGAATCCTAAGCTACTAGTCATAAAAAAGAACTAGGCTACTTGACTAATAAGAATGATACTTGATTTATTAACCTATTACCTCAGTATACCCCATTTGCCAATGATATGTACAAACCAGATTCCAAAAAGTTGGGATACTATACAAATTGTGATTAAAAGACTGCAATGATGTGGAAGTTTCAAATTTCAATATTTTATTCAGAATACAGCATAGATGACACATCAAATGGTAAAAACTGAAAAAAATTATAATTTTAAGGGAAAAATAAGTTGATTTTACATTTCATGGCATCAACACATCTCAAAAATGTTTACCACTGTGTGGCCTCCCCTCTTCTTTTTATAACAGTCTGCAAACGTCTGGGGACTAAGGAGACAAGTTGCTCAAGTTTAGGAATAGGAACCTTGTCCCATTCTTGTCTAATACAGGCTTCTAGTTGCTCAACTGTCTTAGGTCTTCTTTGTCACATCTTCCTCTTTATGATGTGCCAAATGTTTTCTATTGGGTGAAAGATCTGGACTGCAGGCTGGCCATTTCAGTACCCGGATCCTTCTTCTATGCAGCCATGATGTTGTAATTAATGCAGTATGTGGTCTGGCATTGTCATGTTGGAAAATGCAAAGTCTTCCCTGAAAGAGACGACATCTGGATAGGAGAATATGTTGTTCTATAACTTTGATATACCTTTCAGGATTGATGGTACCTCTTAAGATGTGTAAGCTGCCCATGCTACATGCACTCATGCAACCCCATACCATCAGAGATGCAGGATTCTTAACTGAGCGCTGATAACAACTTGCGTTGTCCTTGTCCTCTTTAGTCCGGATGACCACAAAACAGTTTTCCTCTTTGCCACAGTCCATTTTAAATTATCCTTGGCCCACAGAAAACGCCTGTGCTTCTAGATCATGTTTAGATATGGCTTCTTTATTGACCTATATAGTTTTAGTCGGCAACGGCAAATGGCACAATGGATTGTGTTCCCCGACAATGTTTTCCGGAAGTATTCCTGAGCCCATATTGTGATTTCCATTACAGTAGCATTCCTGTATGCAATGCAGTGCAGTCTAAGATCACGGGCATCCAGTATGGTTTTCCGGCCTTGACCCTTACGCACAGAGATTGTTCCAGATTCTCTGAATCTTTGGATGATATTATGCTGTTCCAGCTGTTCGTTATATGCACATTTAACTTTTCGGCCTCTTATTGCTACCTGTCCCAACTTTTTTGGAATTGGGTTTGTACTTACAAGTCACTTGCCCACCGTCAACTATAGTTGCCACCTTGGACCTTTGACTAAGTATACAAAAACCGATAGATCTCCTGGAAGATTTGTTTTGTTTGGATGATTCTAGAGACGTTCATGATTATGTAGATATATATGTCAACAAAAAATACTTATATTTTTCTTTGTGAGAGTTTGCCTTTGCCATGCTTCCTGGAAGTAGGGGTAGGAAGTTGACAGCCTCATTTGACAGGAAGGAATTTACAGAAAAATACTTACAGAAGGAAAATGACAACTATGAACTGCAGAAACTATAGTTGCCAGTGGGCTTAAATGGGTTAACCAAGGCAGCTCATCTTCTCAACAGTGTTAATTTCGTTGACTAAATATTTTCGTCATTATTTTCGTCACGAATATATTTTTGCGGACGAAAACGAAACGAAAACTAAAAAAGAAGGCACTGATGGAGACTAAAACTATGACTAAATTGATTGACATTATCGTCAACGAATAAAGGACGAGACGAAAATAGACTGTGACGAAAATCAAATCAGCAGACGGGAGAGATGCGAGGAATGAACAAAAGAACCGGCAAAACGGAACAGGTGAGACTGCATGAGAGAAGAGAACCAATCCGAGCCTGACTTATTGAGACGTGAAGCGAAGGTTTTCAGTTTTTAAATGAGCTCCCGGGAAGACGGCATTCGAAGAGGTGATGTCTAAAAGAGCGACAAAATGTCCACAGCTCACTTCTCGTTTGACGACGAACAAAACAAAGTGTAAAGCACGCGGAGCGCTCATTCGTGGCAAGAACACAACCAATTTGAAAAGACATTTACAGACAAGCCACCCGGACATTTTCTCAAATGTAATTTCACAACGATGTTCTTTTGTTTATTGAGCTAAGCAAAATTGGAAGACTGCAGTGCGTAGATGTTGTAGCATTAAATATTACGAACTGAAAAGTACTGTAAAATAGCCCCTTCTTCAAGTTAGATGAGAGCACAATACTAATACGTAATATTATGATACATACATTTGATTAATACTAATGTTTAGTATATTTTATAATGTTCTACTTGTTGACAATATCACAAATATTTCTATATTAGTCATGTGAAACGTGAATGTTCACATCCTATCATTATACATACTAATCTAGCAATATTGTAGTATTTAAAACATACAATATTGCTAGACAAATGAATACCTTATAAAATCTTGTTACTTTTTTTATCCACCCAACTTATTAAATATTTACTTTAAATGTATGCACTTATTGTTCAGCTCAGCTGTAAGCTTTAAGGTCCTGGACCTAACTTTATTTTTCTTTTATTGATGGTCAATTGGCAGCTAGTTATTGTTTACATTATCATGACAGTGTTTGTTGCTGCATAAAAGCTTTTGAATCGAAATAAAGACACAGTTGTGTTGAAATAAAGTTGAATTCGTGTTTTATATATTTTGGTTAAGTTTGTTTCCTATACCAGCTGTAAAAAATTGTCTAGTAAATCTGTTATTGATTTTAGTCTTATTTTAGTCGACTAAAATACCAAGCAATTTTAGTCGACTAAAATACCAAGCGATTTTAGTCGACTAAAATAAGACTAAAATTAAAACAAATCAGATGACTAAAGAATTATAGTCAAAAGACTAAGACTAAAACTAAATTAAAATTTCGTGTCAAAATTAACACTGCTTCTCAATCTTCAAATGTGAATTGCCTGATTTAGATGGAGGCATCGGCCAACACAGTTATCATTACATGTTTGAAAGGTTGATTTATTACTGGTATCAGACACAATGGCACAGGGGTTAATATCTGTTTAGGTTTACCCACCACCTGGCAAGTATGTCAAGTTTTAATAAATGTTGCTCCATCTTCTTTTAAGATGGTGCCAATCAAATCGATGCAAAACCCTGTGATTTTTTTTCACCCCCAAATGGCCTCCAAAATCACAATGGGCAACACCTAATACTGCCTCCTTAAATTGACCAGGCACCACTACCAGAATTATTGCCTTACCACAATAATCTTGATTCTGATGACTCCACTTCCTTGACAGCAACTCATCCTGTATAAAATAGCAGTTTGCCACACTTTCCCAGTAGGATCTTTCTGATTCCGCCTCATTGCATTTTTTTAGGAGGTTGAGGTGATAGATCTGACGGGCCCCGTTCCTATCGGACCGTATTACCTCATAATCGGAACACACTCTTAGCGAAAATGTTGCAGAGGGCCACTGCTTCAGGATATCGTGTTGCATAGTCAACTATGACTAATGCAAAGCGATGTCCCCGTGAAGATCGCTCTAATGTCTCGATGAGGTCCATACCAATTCTCTCGAAGGGGACCTGCATTAAGGGAAGAGGGCCCAAAGGCGCTTTTGGGGCGGCCGGTGGGTTCACCAACTGAAATTCCGGACAAGACGTGCACCACCTGCGCACGTTGTCGTGAATGCTCTGCCAAAAGAAACGGGTCATGAGGCGATTCAGTGTTGCTGCTTGTCCCAAATGGCCCGCCATAAGATTAGAATGTGCTGCATGGAAAAGCATTTCCCTGCGGCTCTTCGGAATCAACAACTGGGTCGTATTCACTTTTGTCCGAGCATCTTGGGTCACTCGATACAACCGATCTCTTAAAATGGCAAAATACGGATAAGTGAGCGGGTGGGCAGGTTGGAGAGGCTGGCCATTGATGGAGCGGACCTGTTGAAATGCGTGTTTTAAAAAAAAATCTTCAGGTTCCATATGCAGAGCGAAATGGGAACGGTCCAGCATTTAGCAATAATTAGTATTAACTCTGTTAATATTCTTGATTTTTTCCAAACTACCAACACTTTGCATTTTTGAATTATGCCTTATGTGTGACCAAAAATTAAGTATTATTTGTTTCAGCTGTTTGAACGCGCTGGTGCCTCGCGCACATATTCACTGGAAACAGCAGTCGTTTACATATACATTGCGTCAAAGCAACTGAACAACATTCATAAGGAAAACAATGTGTCAAAAATGCAAAATGATAGTTAAAGGCAGTTCATCATTGAATTCAGTGATGTCATCTCTGTTCAGTTAAATAGTGTCTGTGCATTTATTGCAATCAAGTCAACGATATCACTGTAGATGAAGTGACCCCAACTAAGCAAGCCAGAGGCGACATCGGCAAGGAACCAAAACTCCATCGGTGACAGAATGGAGAAAAAAACCTTGGGAGAATCCAGGCTCAGTTGGGGGGCCAGTTCTCCTCTGACCAGACGAAACCAGTAGTTCAATTCCAGGCTGCAGCAAAGTCAGATTGTGCAGAAGAATTATCTGTTTCCTGTGGTCTTGTCCTGGTGGTCCTCTGAGACAAGGTCTTTACAGGGGATCTGTATCTGGAGCTCTAGTTGTCCTGGTCTCTGCTGTCTTTCAGGACTGTAGAGGTCCTTTCTAGGTGCTGATCCACCATCTGGTCTGGATACGTACTGGATCCTGGTGACTGCAGTGACCCTCTGATCTGGATACAGACTGGATCTGGTGGCTACGGTGACCTCGGAATAAGAGAGAAACAGACAAATATTAGTGTAGACGCCATTCTACTAATGATTTAACAAGCACATAGGGTGTTATGGGAAGTGTTTCCGGTTCTGGTTTACCTACTTAATGGAGCCTAAAAATCCTTTAACGGATTTGGATATTAAAAGCATATTAGTATGTTATGTGTAAGCCAAGTTAAAGAGATGGGTCTTTAATCTAGATTTAAACTGCAAGAGTGTGTCTGCCTCCCAAACAATGTTAGGAAGGTTATTCCAGAGTTTAGGCGCCAAATAGGAAAAGGATCTGCCACCCGCAGTTGATTTTGATATTCTAGGTGGATATTCAAACACTTGAATATGAGCGTCGTGGTTTTTTACTTGCTCCAAGAGCGCTCCATCACGAGTACAATTCATGGCAACAGCCCATAATATAACTGCATATTCAGCAAGAATTCATGTTAAACATATTTAGCTATAGCTAGATCAGAAGGGTACAATGACTGCAAGAGTCGAGCGGGATGTTAAGAGTTTGTCTATTTCTTTTACTGATTATTTTCGGGTTAAAGCATGATTTAAACATTCACACGCAATCGCTTTCGCAATAATGCATTGAAACAAATGTAATCTTACAGTGCTACTACATTATCAGCATGCTATCTGGTTTTGAAATCTTGAAGTTAATCGATCTGTTTAGATGAAATAACTGACAAAAATGTACTATTATTTTCATCACAAACAAAAGCAGAAAGCAGCAATTAAAGATTCAATGCTTACAATGTTATTAGTTTGGCATGCGATATAGGGAAAAAAAGTAAAGTGGCTTAAGCCACTTTCAAACTCTCCTGTTATTACTCTCTATTATTTTACTCTCATTTTGTTTTATTAAAGTAAAAAATATATTTATATTTAAAATATAATTTAAAATATAGGCATAATATATGAAATATTGACATTTTGCATATTAATCCATGTAGCCTACCCCCTTGCTACCACTTTTAATGCTCCGATGCAAAGTAAACCACAATTTCTTTTGAATAATATAACGCATAATTAATATAATATAAATAATACTGCACACCTTTTAAATGTGTCAAATCTAAAATATGGTTTAAATCCATATAGCTTAGAAAATATAAGCACAGGGACAGGCTTGACATTTATCATGCTTGAATTCATTCTAAGAAACGCACATAACTTCATAAATACCAAACTTTCATCTGTGTATATTAAATATTTAAACTATAGTGTTTTTCTTTCATTTTACGTGACTGAAACAGTCAAATGTAACACATCAACAAAGCAAAACTGACGTCTATTTGCAAAAATGTGTTTTGATGCGCTTGTTTGATAACTTGTGGTTAAAGCGCCACTCGGTGGTCAAAAGCTGCAAATGCACTTTACACACACTGCAGCGGCGGTACCTGCGGCGGTAAAAAGGGCCTTTTGAATGACTACTTAATGTATTTATACATACATACATACATACATACAGGGCTGGGAAGGTTACTTTTCAAATGTATTTCACTACAGATTACAGAATGCAATCTTTAAAAAGTAATCAGTAATGTATTTCATTAGATTACTCAGGTGTAGTAGCCTAATCTAAATACTTTAGAATACTTTGATAAACTTAAGCTTTGTAACACAAAGGAACATAATGCTTTTAAGAACATCAACTTTCCACATAATTTCTATGAACAACAAAAAAATGTTATGTCATTTAAATCTTCCAATCAATATAAATAAAATTTGAATATAATGAATGGGATTCCGTATAAGCTTCAAAACGAATCTCGACACACCAAACACATGATAAAAGGAGCCAAAACAACTGCCACAGTTGTCCAAGTTATACAATAGATTTGTTTAATGAATGGACCAAACTTTAAGTGAAAAATAGTCGCAAAAGAATTGATGACGCGTTTCCCACGGTCACAAGCAATGTTGTTATTAACAATGCTTTTGGGCTCAGGGCTCGCAAAATTTCAAAATCCCTGGTAGCCCTTCGGTCAGGCATTCTTCAAGTTTTGGTAGCCCAAAATGAATTTAACTAGACCAAAAAAAAAAGGCATCGGCTGAACTTTACTGTGGACAAATCAGCATGATCATCAAAAACTAGATGCATATCTGGATGTAACGATTCAATAAACTTACGATGCAATACAATTCACAATACAGATCACACCATACAATTTTATTTTTATTATTTTATTTTTTTTACAAAATGAGATTTAAGACAAATTATATATATATATATATCCTTATTAGACAAAGGACAAATTTCTGCATATTTCTTTGTGAAATTGAAATGTTAAATTAATAAAAAAACATGGAACTGAAATTTTAAAACAAATCCAAAATCAAATTAAAAAAAATCATACAACTAAAATAAATATCTAAATTTAAAAAAAAAATTGTCTGTGGTCTATTTTAAATCAGAGGAAACCATTTGAATTACTCTCCAAAAAAAAGATGCTAAATACGTTATTTGGATTGTATAATAAAAAAAAAATTTTTAAGTAAAAACAGAATTGTCCGATTTTACCTTTTTTGAATGAGACACAAATGTCACCCTCTGACAGCAGGTGCCACTAATGGAATTTTAAGGCTGCTGCCCCTTTAAGACAGATTGCACGGATCCAATATAATAATGCACAGGAGATTTCTTTCTCCACTTAAGACATAACCGACTGTATTTACGAGAATACTTGCAGACACAATTATTTTGAGATAATTTTGTGTTTATGTGTTCATTCAGAAGCAAGGATAAGCGTGATACAAATCATGTTTACACGCATTGTCTGAAACATGGTTCTCTGTCTGTGCGTGATTTGAATGCGCGCGAATGGTTAAATGTTTGATTCGGCAAGGCTTGGAAACAAGTGCAAATGATCAACTATGATCCGTTTCACCCCTACAAGTGAGTAAACAACACGAATCAAGTTACAAATTTTACATCACTGTTCAAGATAGACCGTTGGGCAGAGCGGTGATACAATTTGGAGCCCAACTGAAAACACCCCATGATGTCGAGCTAGCGATTTTGCGTGCCCATCACCTCAGATCTATCCAGTTTATTAACCATTAGTTCCCACACTGGTTTTATTAATCAAAAGAAATGATTCGTTAAAAAAATTGACTCAAAAGAATCATCTGTTCACGAATTGGATCATTAACTTTCATTACCGAGCCAATGATCTTTTATTGAACATTTTAAATAAATAAAGACTTCAAGTTTATCTGTAAAGCACATAAAGCTATCGTTTGACTTTATAAATTTTATTTCATGCATGATTCGTATGGATCTGTTAACTGAATGTAAAGTGTGAGTTCTAGGAGAATGTGTTGTGATGATGATGTAGGCTATGCACGCTCACTAGGAGTTACTAAATGAACAGCTGCTGCATACAGTTTCTTTGTTTCAACGGAGAATCAGTCGCAGCATTGGTTGAAATCCCCAAACTGTTTACTTAAATATTAAATTAATAAATTGTCACGTACAGTGTTACAAGAAGCACGGGAGAGATCCAAATGCAGGTAAACAGGTTTATTGAGGGGCAATCCAAAAGAGTAAACAGTCCAGGCAGGGTCAAAAACCAGAAAATCCAAAAGTATAAACACAAACAAAAACACACGTGAAGAGCAGACTCTGGAAAGTAACATTCATACGACAAGGACTCCATGACAAAGACTCAGTCAGACCGGGTATATATAGACAGGTGCAAACGATGTAAGTGGGAACAGCTAATGAACAGTGACGAGTACCAACAAGACTTGTGGGAATAGTAGTTCTGAAGTGGGGTGGCGATAAGGGGAAGTGAGACCTCTAGTGGACACCCAGGGATACACAGACCAGACACTGTGACATAAATGACATCAAAATAAAAGTAATCACTGGTAATCTAAAATACTTTTCAGATGTAACTGTAATCTGATTACAGTTACAAATATTTTGTATTTAAATACGTGTTACATGTATTTAGTTACTCCCCAGCCACATATATTTCTCCAATTTTTTTATTCTTTATTCTGTTTCTTGTCTGTTTGAATTTCGTTTTTTATTCTGTCTGATGCATTTAAACTTTTTGTGTAATTTTACAGTCTCAACTTTATTTTACTCTCACTCTTTATATAAACATTTATTAAAATAATTATTTATTATTTCTCTTTATTTATTTTATTTTTTTCAGGTAATTCTTTTTAATGTATAAACTTAATGCCTTGCTCTCACTTATACTATTTTCCTAAACACATTTCTGTTTTCCCTTTACTTAAGGGCTAATCAATCATTAATTGTCCTTTTATTGTCCTTTTATTTTTTTCACTTTTTTCACTTTATTTTAAGGCTCATGATTCTTTCATTCCTCTCAGGTGCGGCAATAGCTGCGTTCAATTCTGCCAGGTCACATTTAAGTGGCAGTCCAGAAACAGTGCTCAGCTTTTACCCACCCAATATGGAGTTTACTTATTCAAACATTCATCATCACTCACACAGATATTCATCTGGACAGTTTCACACGCACAACAAAACATAATACTCGCTTTTTCACTGAAAATCTCCATTACCTAAAAATCAGTGCAAAACAGGACTTTCACCCACCTGTTCATACCTTTGAGTTCTCTCACACCTTTTTCTTTCTCAAAGCGGTATCTGTGGGACTTTCTGCATGATTTCTTAACTACATTTGTTTCATGTTTATTGCTGTCCCTCTTAGACCCAGTCTACAATAAACACAGACCATTGCATGCAATGAATTTCTGCCTACACCATTCAATTTCAATTTAGGTCACCTATCAAAGCCTTCCTATTAATAAACCAAATATGTGTGTGCATTTTATTTCTTCTGGAATAACACCCCCAACCGTTTTATTTATGTTTCTAATTATTATTTTCTAAATTTGATTTTAAGTGTCCCTACCACTCAGAACCAACCGTTAAACAACACAATCTAACACAATCTAATTATATAAGCAAAAATACATACCTTATTTTATGGTCACCAACTTGTCTGTGTTGCTCATCGGTAAGCTCAAAAGTGGTCGTCCACTCTGCTGCTCTTTTCCAGTCCCATCTGGAGTGCCATATATGTCGTGTCTTCTCCTGCTGCTCAAAAGAATCAAACTCAGTCTGGGGTTTTGTTTCCAGATGAAAATACTTTATTTCAAGGAGAATAAAGCTAAAAGTTCCTAGCAAGGATATCTATCGAATGCTAGGTGGTATCTAATTATATACAGTTTTCTTGTTTATGCAGGGTATTTCCAAATGTTTCATATAGTTTTCCTTATGCTTACATTTCGATTCCTCCCTAGGCAGATGGGCCCCTCAAGCGTTTCTCATCTGTATTTTTCAGCAGACACATTCTTTTCACACACAGGCTATATGATTATAATGGAATAATAACTATATAACTATATTTATATGTATATATATATATATATATATATATATATATATATATATATATAGTGACAAGTCAGCTGCCTCCTCCCTTATTGTCACCGGCACCCCGTCCTAAATCGCCGCCCTTCACCAGGCTCCCGACTGGAGTGGGTGTGTGAGAGGAGGGGCGCTGGACGAGTCAGGGCTGGCGGCGTGTGATGGGGCACACCTGAAGGGAATGGAGCCTCATCACCGCCGCTGTTTAAAAGCCCAACGCGCCTCTCCTCGGGGGACCGGTCTCTTCCCCGTGCATGCACGCTGGTGTCCTCTTGGGTCCAGGAAGGGTGCGTTGAGGGACTCCCGTGCCACCAGAGATGTGAGCTGCCGAACCCGCGATCCGGAGGAGAACCGCACCCGTTTACACGGCCGACGGGCCAGGATGCCGGGCCGTCCATCCCCTACCAGCGCCGCGGCCAACAAGAGAGATGCGGCCGCTAGAGGAAGCCGCCGCCCCTCGCGCCCCGGACCTGTCTTGTGCTCCTCCCGTGATGATATATATATATATATATATATATATATATATACACTCTTTTATTTCTTAGTTCTTAAACTGCAGAAGATATCCAATGGCACCAAGCATTATGTGGCTAATCTGATTGCCAAACTAATGTCACAAGGATTGTTGCTGTGTGTGTCTGTAGGTTGTCTGGCTGTATGGTGACAGAGGAAGGCTGTGGTTATGTGTCTTCAGCTCTGAGTTCAAACCCCTCAAACCTGAGAGAGCTGGATCTAAGCTACAATTACCCAGGAGAATTAGGAGTGAAGCTGCTCTCTGAGACACTCAACCATCCACACTGCACATTGGTCAAACTCAAGTATGTTGATCTGGAAAAGTTTTTATGTTTTATCATTCAAATTAATAATTTAATTAGTATACATATAAAATTCGATAGAAATTTGTCTCTACGTTTATTTCACATATTTTTCAAAGCATTATGCTTCAGATTAAAACACACACACACAGATATAGTGTACTGTGCGAAAGTCTTAGGCCACTAGTATTTTCAGCAACAAAAAATGGTTTTAAGTCAGTTATTTCAATTTTTGCCATAGTGTGTCAGTAGTAAATAATCTGTTTAAATTTCCAAACATTCGTTTTGCCATTAAATGTAATAATCCAGTGAGATTTTTGTTTGCCCAAGGAGTCTGACAGTGGCCAGTGCTCCACACAGAGGCTTGATCTCATCATCATCCAGTCCGTCTGGAATGCCATGAAAAAACAGAACAAACTGAGACATACCAAATCCAGAAGAACTGTGGCAATATCTCAAAAACACTCAAGAAACCTGCAAAGCTACAGTACTGAGCAAAGTTTTAGGCACTTGTGTAAAAATGCTGTAAAGTGAGGATGCCTTCAAAAATAATGCCATAAATAGATTGTAAACTGTAATTTACTACTGACACACTACAGAAAAATATAGAAATAACTAACTTTGTGACCATTTTTCGTTGGTGAAAATACAAGTGGCCTAAGACTTTTGCACAGTATTTAATAAATATATACCTACAATTAATAATAAATAAAACTACATAATTGTAATGGAATAGGGGTTAAATAACTACAAAGAAAAATCCCCATCGTAAAATGAACACCACTCTGTGTTTATATCAGTATTTCTCAACCAGAGTGCCATGAGAAATGATCATTACTTCTGTTGTCATGATTCTGCCCTCGTGTCCTTGATTTTCTTCTAGTCTTGAGGCAGGATCATGACAGGCCTGTGTTTTGTGTGCAAGAACATGGCCTGGTCGTTGAGCCATGTGCTTGTTTTGTCTCGTTCCCTTGCCCCGCCCGCTTGTTATCCTAGTTTTGTCGTGATTGCCTTACCTGTCCCACCTGTTGTGTCTTCATTAGTCTTCCTATTTATATCACCTTGTGTTCTCTGTCCGGTGCGGTTCATTGTTTCTATATGTATTTCTATATGTTTCTGTGATATATTGCTACTCTGTGTTGCTCTTTGAAGAAGACGTTGTGATACCTGTTATTGTTTATCTGTAGTTAGTGTTCTAGTGTTTAGAGTCATTGTTTATCGTGTCTACCCAGTCTTGTTAAGTTATTTAGTCTCTGCCCTAGTCGTTGTTTTCCCCCTCGTGGGTATTGTTTTTCCCTTTTTTCCTGTAATAAACCCTTTGTGTTGTGATTCCTGTCTGCGCTTGAGTTCCTCCCAACCCTCCACATAACAGTATGAATCGCCAAACAAAGAGCTCAGCAGACAGGATGTCCACCGAGCTTCAGCAACAGTTGGAGTGTCGTAGGCAACTATGCCTGGCTATGGGAGAGCTTCTCCCAGGAGGAGCCACAGGTATCCCCCTCGAGATCTCTATCTTGTGCCCAGCTGCCAGTGATCCCAGAGGGTCATCTCCTGGCTGTTGCAACACTGGGGGATCAGGCAAATCCCTCCCCGAATCCTGAGGCACCTCCCACTCCCTTCAGTCTCCCCAAGAAGTGAGGGAGACGGTTCTCGTGGGAATCTGCTTCGGAGTCCTCAGCAACGGAGTCAGCCCTGCCTGAGACCGAACTTCCCCAACCAGTCTCAGACCCAGCTGTGACCTCTGCACCACGGCCAAGGAGAAAGAGGAGAAAGAAGGGGTCTTCCGGTCCTGCGTCTCTGTCTCCTCCTGAGTCTGCGATGCCCCTCCAACCCGCCGCAGCAGTGAGCGCTGGCGTCCCCGAGCCAGCAGCAGTGAGCGCTGGCATCCACGAGCCAGCAGCAATGAGCGCTGATCCCGAACCAGCGACTCAGAGAACTGTGTCCAAGTCAACAGTCGTGAGTGCTGAGGAGAGAGCCGCGGCCGACTCTGCTGCAGAAGCGGTGTTGCAGTCTGTCTCGGCTCGTAAAGAGATGCCTGTTGTTATTGCTGCCAGGACCATGTCAGATTATTTGTCATGCCTAGTCAAGATCTTGGAAGTCCCTGCCAGTCCTGTCTTGTTCCCAGAGATCCCGAGCCAGCCGCAGTGAGCGGAGATCCCGAGCCAGCCGCAGTGAGCGCGGTTCCAGAGCCAGTTTCTGTCTCCACTGATGTTGTCATGTGTCCAGTAGATCTTGTCCAGTGTCCAGTAGATGTTGCCAAGTGTCCAGTGATTACTCCTGTAATGTCCACAGATGTTGTCAGTTGTCCCGAGACCACTCCCCACCCTACACCACCCAGACCTGCCCGGACCCCTCGTTGTCAGCCTTCGTCCTGTACACCTAAGACTCCTGTCCCAACCACCCACCCACCCTGGACTTCCCCCCATGAAATTTGTTGTCCCGCCTCCTCCCCTTCCTTGTTTTTTTTTTTTATTTGCCACCCTAACCCTGTCATAGTGTTTTCATGTTTACCTTTATTGTTATTTGTCATGTTTTGTTGGTTTATGTATGTGTCCCAGTCAGTCAGGTCAGTCTTGTCCCGTGTTTGATGTTCCCTTGAGGAGCGTCTGGAAGCCGCTCCTTAAGGCAGGGATTCTGTCATGATTCTGCCCTTGCGTCCTTGATTTTCTTCTAGTCTTGAGGCAGGATCATGACAGGCCGGTGTTTTGTGTGCAAGCACATGGCCTGGTCGTTGGGCCATGTGCTTGTGTTGTCTCGTTCCCTTGCCCCGCCCCCTTGTTATCCTAGTTTTGTCGTGATTGCCTTACCTGTGCCACCTGTTGTGTCTTCATTAGTCTTCCTATTTATATCCCCTTGTGTTCTCTGTCCGGTGCGATTCATTGTTTCTATATGTATTTCTATATGTTTCTGTGATATATTCTTACTCTGTGTTGCTCTTTGAAGAAGACGTTGCGATACCTGTTATTGTTTATCTGTAGTTAGTGTTCTAGAGTTTATAGTCTTTGTTTATCGTGTCTACCCAGTCTTGTTAAGTTATTTAGTCTCTGCCCTAGTCTTTGTTTTCCCTTTCGTGGGTTTTTCCTGCATTTAACCGTGTGTTGTGATTCCTGTCTGCGCTTGAGTTCCTCCCAACCCTCCACATAACATCTGTCAGGTCTCAGCACTGTGTTCCTGTTTTATTGTTTTCCTTTCCCATGTACTCCGTGACCTAGTTTTCCCTCATTTTTGATTGTCAATCCTTTCACCCTATGGTCCTTAATTATCCTATTATCCTTTTATTATATACTATTGCCTCCAGGACAACCAATCTCCAACCCCCTTTATTTCACTGTATGTGGCGTGAGGACGCCTTCAAAGAGGGGGGCGAATTATCATGCCCCTGGACTTCTGTGTTCCTCTTTTGTTGTGTTTTCCTTCCCCATGTGCTCTATAACCTAGTTTTCCCTCAAGTTTTATTGTCATTTCTTTCACCTGTGTTACTTGATCTTCATTAGTCTCTCACTGGCTCTCAGTCCATGATTGTCAACACCTGGAGTACCTGCACTCCTGTTTACCATTGCATTGGGAACCACAAGCCGGGTGTTAAAAATAACACTGAAGCAATTAGATAATGAAGTAATTAATAAGGCTAATAACAGCTCAAGGTTGAGCCGACGGTGGGAGGAGCCATGGAGGAGGAAAGGCTGGCGAGTCCAGGGGGTCGACCCACAGCAGCGAATCAGGTGGAGGAGGAGCAAGGGGAGGAGATGGAGAGCCAAAGATCCAGGGTGATGGGGAGGATCCGGAGGTTCGAGGCAGAACTGATGGCTCTGGCGACCGACACTAAGATAGTGGTGGAGCCAGAGTGAAAGAGAACTGAGGTGGAGCCGAGGAGATGAAGGAGCCTGACCGAGCCAGAGGGACGAAGGGACGAGGTGAAGCCAGAGGAGTGAAGTCCTGAGGGCGCAGGATGGTCAACGCCAGACCAAGGCGGAGCCGGAGTGACAAGTAAGCCAGGCGGAGCTTGTGGACTGCTGGGCCACGACAGAGAGGAGGAGCTAAGAGCCATGGTGGTCTACGGGCTGAGACGGAGTCTAGGCCTCGGAGGCTGAAGGCGGAGGTGAGGAAGAGTCAGAGCATGTAAACGCTTGAGATTGACAGTCCCGCGGAGCTCGCATCACAGTGATGGTGGGCTGAGGGCAAGCAGAGGAGCTGCCAGACGACGGCAGGGGCGGGTGTGAGGGCATGCATTCTGGAGGAGTGGCCACAGGAGGGCACATTCTAGAAGCGGGCACTGGAGCGAGCTCTGGGGCTGGAGCCGACACTGGAGAGAGCTCTGGGGAACATTGGAAGCCCCCTCAGGGCTGGATGAGGAAACCAAGGACGAAGGAGGGTTGCATGGAATAACTAAATTAACAGGGACACGGAACACATGTGGAGGGAAAACTAGACACCTGGGAACTAATCAAACCAAACATGGGAGACAGAAACTGGGTCACAGGGGCAAAAACACACATAAAGAGTCCAGGGGTGTGACATGCTACTTAACTTCCCTGAAATTTACCTTTGTTTTTGGAATAGAGTTCTGAGTTTATCTGCTTACTGACCCTTCAACATACCCCGGAATGTCACATAACCTGATTTTTGGAATACCCCCCGTTTTAATTAATTTATTGTTGGCTAACATGCAATATATATATATAAAAAAGCTTGACTCTCTTACACTCTCTTACACTAACAGGTCAGGCACTTCTGCTGCTGTTTCTGGTTCAAAAGTGGCTTGACCTGGGGAATGGGGCACCTGTAGCCCATTTCCTGCACACGCCTGTGCACGGTGGCTCTGGATGTTTCTAATCCAGACTCAGTCCACTGCTTCCGCAGGTCCCCCAAAGTCTGGAATCGGTCCTTCTCCACAATCTTCCTCAGGGTCCGGACACCTCTTCTCGTTGTGCAGCATTTTTTGCCACACTTTTTCCTTCCCACAGACTTCCCAATGAGATACCTTGATACAGCACTCCGGGAACAGCCTATTCGTTCAGAAATTTATTTTTGTGCCTTACCCTCTTGCTTGAGTGTGTCAATGATGGCCTTCTGGTCAGCAGCCATACTCATGATTGCGGTTTTGAGTAATGAACCAGGCTGGGAGTTTTTAAAAGCCTCAGGAATCTTTTGCAGGTGTTTAGAGTGAATTAGTTGATTCAGATGATTAGGTTAATAGCTTGTTTAGAGAACCATTTCATAATATGCTAATTTTTTGAGATAGGAATTTTTGGTTTTCATGAGCTGTATGCCAAAATTATCAGTATTAAAACAATAAAAGACCTGAAATATTTCAGTTGGTGTGCAATTAATCTAAAATATATGAAAGTTTATTTTTTTTCATTACATTATGGAAATAATGAACTTTATCACAATATGCATTTTTTTTGAGAAGGACCTGTACTTATCCCGTGCAAACAGGGCATAAGAGACAAAAACACAAATGACTTTTCAGCTAGCATTTGCAAATGAAAAAATAAATAATGAAATTTGTTTTAAAATTGTATTTTAACACTCTAGCATGTTTTAGCATTTTGCTAACATGTTTTATTATGTTTCTGGCATGTTTTAATATGTTGATACTTTGCACACTGATGGCATGTTTTAATATCTTTCTTACCTGTTTTAGCACATTGTTTAAAGCAGGTTTTAGCATATAGTATTATACTGATTATTGTCCAACCCTGCATTGCTCTCTCACTGCTTTTTCTGTTTACTAATTGAATGTGACTGTGTGTTTTATAGCCTGGATCATGGAGGAGAGTTCAGGATTACAGCAGGACTACGCAAATGTACGTCCCCACGTACAGACACGCAGCCACACACCTTTGTGATTGTTGTATTGCTATAAATGTCTCTCTTTTTATGTTCAGATTTCTGTGATCTTACACTGGATACAAACACAGCAAACACTCGTCTCACTCTGTCTGAGGAGAACAGAAAGGTGACACATGTGACAGAGTATCAGCCATATCCCGATCTTCCAGAGAGATTTGATGAGTGGTCTCAGGTTCTGTGTAGAGAGAGTCTGTCTGGACGCTGTTACTGGGAGGTTGAATGGAGTGGAGATGCTGTAATATCAATAACATACAAAGGAATCAGCAGGAAAGGAGGGATTGACGCTGTGTTTGGACGCAATGAAAAGTCCTGGTGTCTGATTTGCTCTGATGATGCATTCATTGTCTGGCACAATAATATGTTCACTGGAATACGTGTCCCTTCACGCTCCTGTAGAAGAGTTGGAGTGTATTTGGACATGTTAGCCGGCACTCTGTCCTACTACAGCATTTCTGACACTCACACACTCACACACATTCATACATTCAGCTTCACATTCACAGAGTCTCTCTATGCTGGATTTGGTGTTTATGGTTTGAACTCCTCAGTGTTTCTGTGTGAGAATGAAAAGCCTGTGAGCATCAACAGAGATATTACACACACACTTGAATGAAAAAAAAGACTGTCTGGTCTACCCCTTGCTGAAGTGGGATATGAGTGTGCTGAAGACTCTGGGGTATGCATTACTGCTCAGCTCTGGCTCTCAGCCACAACTTTAGCGCAGCTCCTCATTTCTTATTTGCACATCCTAATTTTCTTGCTTTGCTTCCCTTCCTTGCATCTTACTTCCACCCCACTTAGGATGTAAGGGAAGGATACAAATAAAGAAACTGAGCAGTAAGTTAATCAAACGAAAGCTTATTCATACATTGGAATATTCTTGATTACTCAAGCTTCACTTCAAAGCACAATCAGCTGCACTCAGATAATATGCCTTTAAGTTTAAAGGTTTGTTTAAGATATTCATAATAAATATGAATAAAGCAAGATGTCCTGTTGAAAATGTGATATGTTTGGTTTACTTAAAATCTCCAAAGGTTAACAAATTAAATTTACTGTGACCTCTGGAAGCTTCCTCACTCCTTGATCCTCAGCTTTTCGTGGAGCATTTTCAAAATTTATATGTCCTTCCAGATGGCAAACTCTGATTGGGTTACAGGTCACAGGGCACCCCAGATCTGTCATGTTTGATGTAGCATGTGGCCTGTGAGTGTTCTTACAGGCCATGTGCTATAGTGGTGTCTTATGTGAACATGAGTTCTCATTGGCTCATTGTGTTCTTGTTATGTTTTGTGTGACCACATGACTTTGGTTTTGTATACTCACACAGAACATGTCATTGGTTAGATTGTGTAGTTGTGAGACTTTCTAAACCTTGCCAATTCTCTAACACGTCCGCATGAAGGTGATAACTATAATATTTAAAAATGAAAAGTACACATATGATAGTACTATGCCAGGAACTATCTGGTTGACATACCAGTGTAGGTTGTAGAATTCTGCCTTAATGTTGATTGCCTCATGTCATTAAACAGAAGACTACAGAACCTGCAACTATG
The DNA here is from genome assembly GCF_003368295.1 of Carassius auratus. Taxonomy (NCBI): domain Eukaryota; kingdom Metazoa; phylum Chordata; class Actinopteri; order Cypriniformes; family Cyprinidae; genus Carassius; species Carassius auratus. The sequence continues at coordinate 196,835 of NW_020526038.1, forward strand.
AAAGATGGTCTTATTAATGCACGTCTTAAGATACAACACTCTACCTGAACTCCCAAAAAAGTTAGCTCACCACTTGTGGCAATTTTTTTATTTCTGTGAAAGTGCCTCATTACTCATGCAGTCTGTAGGACTTTTTGATCCACAATGAGAGCAAAAGGGGGCAATACCACAAACCTGTTCAGCACCCCCATTCTTGTTATGTTGCAGATGTTTCCACTGTACCGATTTGCAATTAATTTGCTAGCCCTAAAATGTGGAATTAACTGGAAACTAACTGAAATTAAATCAACTGATTAACTGGTGACACCTCTCTGTTTATTATTATGTTTACATTCTGCTGGGCTTTTATTCCAAAGTGTGCTCATCCTGATAAAAATTTATAGATAGTATGTTTACTAAAAATATTTTTTTATAATAGAGTAGTATTTGTTTTCTGTTTTAAGTCAAAATGTTTAGCATTCCATAATGCCAATGTGTAATGTGCTTTATTCATACCTGTAGCCCCAGTTGCCCTTGCACAGAAAGTTCTCCTATAAGACTCATAGAAGTAATTAAACTTATTGTGTCCCAGGAAATCCCTAATATGGAGAAACAAATCATCTACTGGTAATTGAATAAAATGCAGATAGAGATATTTTGAGTGATTAAACATGAAGAGAATAAACAATTATTCAAGCTATTTCTGGCTTTTTCATAATGATAAAACACCACAACATTTACCTCTGTACAAAATGCTGTAAGTGATAATCAACGGTGTGCCATGCATTTAAAGATTTTAAATGTATGACGTGGAGGCAAAGAACCACCAGACGCTATTGCAAAACAGGCCAGAGACGAGAGGTAAGTGATCAACAGAATATTTATTAACCCTCTCGGGTCATCATAATATAATCCTAAAAAAAATGTAAATTATACTGTGAGGAGTGGGGTGGTGCCGAGAGCTTTGGAAACAGAGCGAGGCTGGTGGAGTGGTCCACTCACAGGTCTTGAGTACGACGGAGGAGTTCGGAGGGATACAAAAGAGGATCGACAACAGTGTAGGATGAGAGAGGACCAAGCCTGGACTTTATTTTGTGTTTGGTTTTTGTTTGTGCACAGCAGTCTTCCCTAAGGGGCTGTCGAGCTGTTTTGTGGTTATTTTATTATTAAGGCTTTCATTTGGAATGTTCACCAGTTCCTCCAGTCTCCTTCTTCCCGATTGTGAAGTTTCTATATTGTTACATATACTTTCAGTTTTGATTGCACAGATAAGAGCAATACATCAGTCAAATCTGTAAAGGTCTGCTTTTATTTGTATACACACATAATAATAACAACAAAACTTTCTGCATTTATAAAATAAACAAACAAGGTGCGATGTCAGCAGCCTTGGTCTCCGTAATCTTCCTTTAGAAATGCAACATTAAAATGAACTGTATTCTTAACTGCAAATATTCAACACAAAGACATGAGAGATATATCTATAGAAAGATTGACATTTTATTTTTTAAACTAAGCAAAGTTATTAACAATTTACATTAAAGGTACCCAAATTAACATGAATTTAAACCTTTTTTAATGAATTAAAAACATTTTGCGTTACTTCATGCATTAATATCTCAATAGTTATCATGAACTAAAAAGTTAACTAAAAGCCTTTCTATTTTGACTTCATGGATGAACAATGCATTAAGACATTAACTAAGAGGGTACATCCATGGCCGTAGCCAGCTATGAGGTCACCGAGGTTCTGTCCTCTGTAATATTTTCATGTTTGAATATAATTTGTTCTCTGATTGACTTGCTGCTGGTCTCCTCATATGAATGTTTGCACATACTTCATTATGTTTAGCGTTCGTGGTATGAAAATGATCGCTGCGAGATGCTTCCGAAGTGAATGAGTCTTCAGTGTTGGAGACCCAGCCGTGTTGCCAGATCCAGCTATAATAAGCAGTTTTTGACTTGTTCTTTGACTTCAGTCCTGGAGGGCCACTATCCTGCAGAGTTTAGCTCCAACCCTAATTAAACACACCTGAACAAGGCAATCAGTTGTTTCGGGGCAGAGTTGCCTATCCCTGCTTTAGAAAGTTAATAAAGTAGGAAGCTGTGGTTTAGGGTCAGCTATAACTTTATCGTTTCTAATTTCCAAAATATTTTAAATAATTTCGTTTTATTTTATTTATTTATTTGGACTATAGGTTATTATAGCACAAATTCTATAATAAGGGGGTTATTATAGAAACCCCCTGGAATTTTCAAAGCCTGGCTATGGCCATGGGTACATCATAATGAATTATGATTCATTACACATGATCACAATGTTTTCTTTGAGGAAAAGTGAGTGAAGAAAGGGCTCAGAAAATCACTCTGGATCCCTCACATCCAAAGTAACCCCTTTTTAAACTTTTGCTATCTGGCCGGTGCTTCAGAGCTGCAAACACCAGGACAGCCAGGCACAAGAACAGTTTCTGTCCCTAAGCAATATACCTCATGAACAGTTAAATGGTCCCAGTAAAAATGTGAAATAACCTTATATATATTTTTTACCACCTCCATCCTACATCCCTGCATCTCATTCTATTCTATTCCATTCTATCATCTATAGTACAACTGTTCACTTCAATTTACTTATTTTTCGATTTCTATTTCAGTTTTTGTCTATTTATATTTACATATACGTATTTTTTTATTTATTGATTAATTTATTATTAATGAATTTATTTTTGCTGCAGCCTGGAATTAAACTGCTGGCTTCTTCTGGTCAGAGGAGAACTGGCCCCCAACTGAGCCTGGTTTCTCCCAAGGTTTTTTTCTCCATTCTTTCACCGATGGAGTTTTGGTTCTTTGCCCGGTGTCGCCTCTGGCTTGTTTAGTATGGTTCACTTCATCTACAGCGATATCATTGACTTGATTGCAAATAAATGCACAGACACTATTTAAACTGAACAGAGATGACATCACTGAATTCAATTATGAACTGCCATTAACTGTTATTTTGCATTATTGACACACTGTTTTCCTAATGAATGTTGTTCAGTTGCTTTGACGCAATGTATTTTGTTTAAAGCGCTATATAAATAAAGGTGACTTGACTTGACTTATTTTGTCTGTGTGTTGTTGTCTCTGTTCACTAAAACAAATTCCGTTGATTCTGTTTCTTTGTTTCAGACTAAGGCTGCAGACAGCGCAATTTATTAATTAAAGGCACATTTATCAAGTTTCTTACTGCACGCTATTGCTATTAAACAATTGTCATTACACAAAAACACACACACACACACACACATTGTAACGCCACGCCAGCAGAGGGAGCCCTCTCCCGAGTACTGACTGTGATCCGCTCCCTCTGCTTCACCTGTACTTCCTGTTTGTGACATATATAAGCATGGCCGCAACCACTATCATGTTGCGAAGTATTGCCAGCCTGTCTGCCTTACCGAGCGTTTTTCCCATTGCCATAGTTTGTCTTATTGTGTATGATCTTTGCCTGGTTTCCTCGTCTTTGCCTTTGGATTTGCCCACTGTCTTGTTGTTTGGATTGGACTGCCTATCTGTGTATGATTCACTGCCTTCTACGATTACGATTCTCTGCCTACTGTTTGGATTTGTCTGCTGTGGATGTTATTAAACTGCACATGGATTCTAACGCCGCCTCCGCGTCATTACATAATACTTCGCCACTGAAGAATCCAGCAGAAGTAACAGATCTACAGGCCGCGTTGGCTTATCAGAGCAACGTTCTCACGGAGTACCGTGACCAACTGGCTAAAGCTCAAGTGGCTAACGACTATCTCACACAGTATCTACGATCGCTACCACCACCCAAGCCCGCAAAGGTACATTTTGCTCTTCCTGATAAATTCAACGGTTCTGCAGAACAATGTAAGGGTTTCATTCGACAAGTTGAAATCTTTTTCATGTATCAAGAGGATAGCATTGACTCTGATGAGAAGAAGTGTGCATTCCTCATGTCATTGCTCGAGTGGGCCGCAGCAGTTTGGGAAACCGACCGTATGTTACAAACATCTTTTCTCTACTTCATAAAACAACTCAGAGATGTGTTTGATTACCCAGCAGGAGGCAAGGATGTTTCCACTCAGCTAATACAACTCACTCAAGGCCGCAAATCGGCCGCCGACCATGCTATCGAACTCAGGACAATTGCTGCTCAGAGTGGATTGAACGACGTTGCACTTAAGGCAATGTTTCGTCGCAGCTTAAGTCTGGAGCTACAGGCAGAGCTCGCTTGAAAAGGTGAGGATTATTCCTTTTCTGATTACGTCACGTTGGCTCTCAGGATCGATAACCTCATCCGCACTCACTGCCCTCAATCCAAGTCTACGAATGTCATGCCTATCTCTCTAACTACACAGATGTTTGAATCATGTCCTTTTAATGATCATGCCAATTCTGAGCCCATGCAACTAGGATTTACCAGGCTGTCATCAGAAGAGAGATCTAGAAGATTCACCCAGAAATTATGTTTCTACTGCGGTAGTGCAGCTCATCACAACGCAATGTGTCCACTCAAAGCCCGGAGGGACTACACAGATAACGGTCGGGTGAGTGTTTCCAAGCACAATATTAAAAATCTCACTACTGTGGTTAAGATAACTACTGGAAACAACTTGTTTGAATTCTCAGCGCTGATTAACTCTGGCTCGGCACTAAACCTCATTCATCGGGATCTTGCTAATACATACCACATCCCCGTCCTACCATGTGACCCACCTATTGAGGTAAAAGCAGTGAACAATAAACCCACTGGAAGACGAAATCATACTTGGATACCCCTGGTTATCTGTTCATGACCCAGCCATCTCCTGGCAGAGTGGCGAGATCAAACGTTGGTCACAATTCTGCTAATCTACATGTCTGAATAATGTCCTCTCTAAACCTTGTCTCACTACCAGTGTCGAAAGTCCAGAGAGTAAGCATGTCACCATACCACCCCATTATCAGGATCTTCAAGAGGTCTTCAGCAAAACCAGGGCCACTCAACTACCACCTCATCGTCATTGGGACTGCGCCATAGAATTGTTACCCAATGCCATGCTACCCAAAAGTAAGGTCTATCCACTGTCACTTCCGGAAAATCAAGCCATGGATGCATATATTGAGGAAGCTCTCAGCTCTGGGTTTATCCGTCCATCCACTTCCCCAGCGGCAGCAGGATTCTTCTTCGTGGAGAAAAAGGATGGAGGACTAAGCCCCTGTATCGATTATAGAGGTTTGAACAATGTTACCATCAAGTTTCGCTATCCACTGCCATTAGTTCCTGCAGCACTGGAGCAACTCAGAGAAGCCAAGATCTACACTAAATTAGATTTAAGAAGTGCCTATAACCTTATCAGGATCCGGGAGGGTGATGAATGGAAGACTGCATTTCTGACCACTAGGGTCACTATGAATACCAGGTTATGCCGTATGGGCTAGCAAATGCACCTGCGGTAATCCAGTCATTCATGAATGACATTTTCAGGGACCTCTTGAACAAATTTGTGATTGTCTACATTGACAATATCCTAATTTACTCCAAGTCTGAAGAGGAACACAAGGGTCACGTCAGACCCCGACTGACCCCGACTTACCATTTATACTGGAAGTTGATGCCTCCGATTGTGGGATCGGTGCAGTGCTCTCTCAACGCCACGGACAACCAGGCAAGCTCTTCCCCTGTGCTTATTTTTCCAGAAAACTCACGGATGCTGAACGAAACTATGATGTCGGAAACAAGAGCTACTGGCTATGAAGGCAGCCATTGAAGAATGGAGGCACTGGTTGGAGGGTTCTGCTCACCCCTTCCAGGTAATCACTGATCATAAGAACCTCGAATACATAAAGAGTGCCAAAAAATCCTCGCCAGGCTCGCTGGTCCTTGTTTTTTACCAGGTTCCAATTTGCAGTGACTTGCCGCCCTGGCAGTAAGAACAGTAAGGCTGATGCCCTGTCTAGAAGGCATGACCATTCATTGACCGATCATCAACCCGAATCTATCCTGCCACCATCCATCATCATAGCACCAGTCATGTGGGACATAATGGAGGAGATTCAAAGGGAACAACACAACGAACCTACGCCTCAAGGCTGTCCTGCTAATCGACACTATGTTCCATCCAGGATTCGACCAAGAGTCTTGCAGTGGGTCAATTCTTCATTATGTTCCGGACACCCAGGTATCTCTCGCACACTGCACCTCACGCAGAATTCTTTCTGGTGGCCTGCTATGGTCAAGGATGTAGCAAATTATGTCAAGTCATGTCCTGTGTGTGCACAGTCAAAAACCCCTAAGGAACTCCCATCAGGTTTGCTGCAACCCTTACCCATACCACAGAGACCTTGGTCACACTTATCCATTGACTTTGTCACTGATCTCCCCCCATCTGAAGGTTTCACTACTATCCTCGTAATTATTGACCGCTTCTCTAAGGCATGTAGACTCATACCGCTGAAAGGTCTTCCCACAGCCATGGATACAGCCCAAGCAATGTTCCACAATGTCTTCAGGATTTACGGCATCCCCGAGGATATTGTCTCAGACCGTGGAACACAATTCACGTCCCAGGTATGGAAAGCTTTCTGTAAACAACTGGATATCAATGTCAGTTTAACTTCAGGTTACCACCCTCAATCGAATGGACAAGTGGAGAGATTGAATCAGGAGATTGGAAGATACCTAAGATCCTACTGTGGACGTGAGCAGCATCGGTGGTCAGAGTTCCTTCCATGGGCAGAGTACGCTCAAAACTCTTTGAGACATTCATCCACAGGCCTTTCTCCGTTCCAGTGTGTGCTAGGATACCAACCCCCCATGTTCCCGTGGTCTGGAGAACCGCCACTAGTACCTGCAGTTGACGACTGGATTCGTCGGAGCGAGAGGGTATGGGACAGTGCTCATGTACGTCTGCAAAGGGCCATCAGGAGTCAGGAAATTCAGGCCAATCGAAGACGTCGTCCACATCCACATCAACCGGGACAAAGGGTCTGGCTCTCCACTCGGGACCTCAAGTTGCGGCTGCCCAGAAAGAAACTCAGCCCACGGTACGTAGGCCCATTTAAAATCTTGAGACAGATAAATGCGGTCACTTATGAACTGGAGCTGCCTGTTAACTACCGTATCTCTCCCTCCTTCCATGTTTCCCTCCGTTCCACCCGAATACTGACCCCAACGTCGAGAACCGGGAGCCACCTCCACCGCTGGACATTGATGGAATTCCAGCTTATGCGGTAAAGGAGTTGTTGGACTCCAGACGAAGAGGGGGTCAGCTTCAATACTTGGTGGACTGGGAGGGATACGGTCCAGAGGAGAGATACTGGATCCCTCGTTAATTCAGGAATTTCATCGAGCCAGACCCGATCGTCCAGCACCGCGACCACGGGGACGTTCTCATAGAGCACCAGGAGGCGCTCGTGGGGGGGGGGATTCTGTAACGCCACGCCAGCAGAGGGAGCCCTCTCCCGAGTACTGACTGTGATACGCTCCCTCTGCTTCACCTGTACTTCCTGTTTGTGACATATATAAGCATGGCCGCAACCACTATCATGTTGCGAAGTATTGCCAGCCTGTCTGCCTTACCGAGCGTTTTTCCCATTGCCATATTTTGTCTTATTTCGTATGATCTTTGCCTGGTTTCCTCGTCTCTGCCTTTGGATTATATACGCGGGTATATACGAGGAGGCAGACCCAGCCTGGCACTGCTCTGTTCAGTAAGTGCGCTCCGTTCCTACATAGACAGAACTCAGTGCCTGAGGACCTCCTACCAGCTCTTTGTCTGTTACGGAGACCAGCAGAAGGGAAAGGCTGTCTCTAAGCAGAGGTTATCCCACTGGATAGTGGATGCTATTGTCCTGGCTTATCAGGTTCAAGACCTGCCATGCACCCTAGGGGTGAGAGCTCATTCACCTAGGAGTGTAGCTTCCTCCCGGGCAGACATCTGTAGAGCTGCGGGTTGGGCAACACCTAACACATTTGCGAGATTTTATAATCTCCGTGTAGAGCCCGTGTCCTCCCGGGTACTCGCCTCTTTGGGCCAGAAAGGACCTGCTTAGTGTCAGTCCGCTCAGGTGAGTTCCTCAGTTCAGAACCCTACTTTCCTCCAGCACTGTTGATGTCCAGCACTTGCGTACATGCCCTTTGGTCAGCCCTGTGTGGGACTAGGTGCGTCCATGGGTTGTGATTCCCCTTTCTGGGCAATCCCACATGTGTATGAATACAGGAAGTTTCTTCGTAGTATGTAACTTTCCCTTGGCAAGCCCCTTGCCAGCTCTGTCATTGAAACTTCAACCCTGCGGGCTGGGTACCTCAGAATTCATGTGTACCACCACCTTGGTTGATACCTGCCTTTGTAAGTCCTCCTACGAGCAGGCAGCCTGCTAGCATACATCCAGCTGCAATATGCTACCCAGTGTATTCTGTGTTAGCTATAGGCCCTCACTCATGCTGGCCTCACAACAGGGTGCTATCACTCACACGGGTCACTGGAAGACATCCATGTGGCGTTTTGTTGGGGACCCCATTCATCAGTCTCTTTCTGACATAATGTAGAATGTGACCAACTAAAAGGGAATGTCTCAGTTACGTATGTAAGACGAAGACATTACATCCCCTTGCCACATCGCTGTTCTGCTGAACGTCCGGGTCACTGGGGCGGCTCCTCAGCAGAGACTTGAATGTGAATTGCATGCGCCGCTCCTTATATACCCGCTCTGCGGGTTGGAGCTCGCGATGCAAATTTCTGAAGTAACGTCTCTGTTCCCTCGTTCAGGGAACCAGGGTTACATATTTAACCGAGACGTTTTGGCTACATTCTGGTTCACATTTATTATCATCAGTTTGGTTGGGAATGGAGCATTCTTCCTGCAAGCCTGTTTTACTTTCAGCTTTGGCTCATTCGCCTATTAAATCACCTATAAAAAATTAAACCAAAAGTGTAAAGATTTGGAATTAGCTTAGACATTCCGTTGACCTGAATTTGTTTTAAAACAAATTCTATTTTGGCACCAATAACAGCTAACCACTCCTTTCCTCCATCGTTAATTGATCATGCATTTAAGGCTTGGTCTAATAAGGGCATTAAAACATTTATGGATCTCTACATTGAGAACACTTTCCCTTATTTGAACAGTTGTCCAAAAAATTTTCCCTCCCAAATCAACACTTTTTTTTAGGTACTTGCAGATACGTAATTTTTTTTTCATAGGTTCCCTCAGTTTCCCTCTATGCCCTCTGACACATCCCTTGATATTTTTTTTAAAACCAGCTCCTGCTTTGATGGGTATGATTTCATTTATTAATGCTCAGATCCACTGACTTAGATTGGTTTCTTTGTCGTCAATTAAAGCGCTATGGGAGGAGGATCTGGGGATTGCGTTCAGTGATGATATGTGGGGGATTGTTCTTGACAAAGTACACCACTCTTCAATTTGTGCCAAACATGGACTGATCCAATGTAATATTTTACAACATACTCATTTGACTAAAACCAGGCTCGCTAAGATGTTTAATAACATTGACCCGACTTGTGACCGATGTCACCAGGCAGCAGCAACACATATACATATGTTTTGGTCTTGCCCTGTTTTAACAACTTATTGGCAAAATAATTTTGATTGAGTGAGGCCACGGGGAAGAGAATAGTGCCTGATGATGTCACTGCACTTTTCGGGGTAACTCCGGTCACAGTGCCATAGTCTGCAGATCTCAAGCTGTTCATAGCCTTTGTTAGTTTGTTAGCAAGGCATTTGATACTTTTGAATTGGAAGTCTCCTACACCTCCATCGCATATTCACTGGATTAGGGATGTTCTGTACTTCACCAAACTGGAAAAAATTAGACATTTGTTAAGGGGCTCCCAGGCAAAATATTTTTTAAGATATCGTCCCCTTGGAATTGTAAGGTTCTATCTGCGTTCTGAGTAGTTTTGAGATACTGAGCTTTAAAGTTTTTGTGTTACATAGACTTCTGTAGATAGAACCTTTTTGTTTTTTCAATAAAAAATCCCAAAATGTACACAACTTAAAATAAAACATCACATAATGTAAATATATTGTCACAGAATAAAAATATGTGAATAACTCCGTTTTGACAAAAATGTCAGATAGAACCTTATAATTCCAAGGTGATGATATGGGACACCTTTTTTTATATATGTTGGGAAGTTGATCTTTCCAGATAATCCTTAGTAAACTTAGTGTCCCGCATTTTTGCTGCAAATGAATGGGCAGTAGCCCTTTGGACCGTTACTCACAGCTAACAGTTAATTAATGTGTTTTTTTATTATTACTTTTTTTTTTGTATAATTATTATGTTGTCTGTTTATTTTTTGTTGATTATTGGTAGAGAATGCTTTTTATTTGCTGCTTTGCTGTGGTTGTTTTGAATACCAAAGAGTTTAGGGCTACTGCTAAAAAATATAGGCTAATTTATATTTACCAGGCTTTTTTTATGATAATGGTATTTCAAGTCCAGTTAAATCAAATATTGTCATGAACGTCATGTGGTATTCAATGACATATATATTTTAAATTACTTATGGACTACTGTGGGCTGCTATATTTGGGTTAAAATACATGCTTTTAAAATATTTTAATATTGCAAATAAAATATTTGCCTATAATAGACACTACCTTTCAAAAAGATAAACAAATCTCTTCTGCTCATTACGGTTGCATTTATTTGATTAAAAAAACGTACATCTACAATTTGAAAGAACTGAATTTTTTTCTTTTCTTTCTGTTTTGCTTTTATTTTAAAGCTCCATTACTCCATTTTTCAGTGTCACATAATCCTTCAGAAATCATGTTGATTGCAATATATATATATATAATTATTATTATTATTATTATAACTGGCACACCACACTGACAAAAAAAGCAAGATTGCACCAACGAAGATAGAAATTAAGACAGCACTTAAATAGTTTTGAAATTGAAGAGCATATGTTTCCCATCTTATTACTTAGTATTTATAAGCAAACTTTGAAATATTCTCACTAAATCATGAATTACAGTAAAGGAGCATTTATATTTCTTACATTTGATATAAAAATTTGTCTGAAAATTTGTCTGAAATTTGTCTTGTGTTACAGCAGGTTCTCTCACAATTACAAAAAAATTATAAACATTTGCATATATAAATGTGGTGATTACAGACCAAAATTAGAATGTCCACTGTCAGAAAAAAAGCAAATTCAATATATTCTCAAAAACAATTTTTTTGATGTATTTTGTGGTATTTTCTAAAACTAGGGGATACATATTAGCCTACTATTTTTTACTAAAAGTTGATAAATAATAAATCACAGGACAGTGTTGACAATTTTCTGCACTCTTGAATGTTTCTATGTGCATGCTTGTGTGTTGTGTGCGTGTGCGCAGTATAGCAGCACTTTAGTTTAGAGCATAAATTAGCTACCTGCACAATAAAATGTGTAAAATGTGAATTCACCCAGTGAGTTTTGATTGTCAACATGCTACAAACAAATATGCTTGAGATATATCGTTCTGCACTTATCCATCGCCATGTAGAAAATTAGCTGAAAGTGAACATAATTACCGTAATTCCTCAAATAAAAACCGGGGACTTTATTTACCTGAACTGCAGAAGGTAACAGGCTTTTACTTGAAGCAGGCTTTTATTAGAGGCAGGCTTTTATTTCTAATCCCATCTGTTTTATAAGGAATTGTTTTAAATAACCCATTTTAAATTAAAAGCGATAGTGTCCAGTGGACAGAGATCATTACATTAGCACAGAATCAGTTCAGTTCAGATGGGCTTCTGTGTCAGTCTGCTTCACGCTGAATCATCAGTTCCTCAGTTCTCGAATCGGACACATCCGACAGAAACGGCTCTCGGTTTAGTGTACTGGTGATCCGAAAACTGATGCAACCGGTTCTTGACTCGAGAATGAGAAATGCTCTGGCAGTGGGCGTGTATGTTCGTTATCTGACTCTGCTGCACAAATTTTCCCCCGGCCTTTATTTATCCATGTTGATCACGCCCCCAGAGGCCTGGCATTTATTTGACTACCGGTTTTTATTTGAGGAATTATCATATCCGGCTATTATTAAAGCTGCGGTAGGTAACTTTTGACGCTCTAGCGGTTAATAAACAGAACTGCTTGCGTCTTGCGGAAGAACATCGTAGCCGGAACTACTTCTCTCTGTTTATGTCTATGAAGAATCACAAAGGTACTGGGTTACTCTGCCGCGGTATCCCCGAAGCAATCTAAAATAGTCTGAATATAAACACTTATTATAGGTGTACCCTAGTGAAGCTAAAAACACGGTTTGGAAAATGGATTCATGGTGTACTCGCTTATTATATACATTTTGAACACAAACAAAGTTACGGACCGCAGCTCTGATTGGTTGTTTCTTACTGGGAGCAGATTAATTTCTGCAAATGGCAATAGGACCACTGGGAGGAGTCAGAGGAGCTTGATTTTTTCACAGATTATCTGTCTCATATTCTACTGTCAGGACATAATGACAGGTTTAACAAATATGTAAAAAATATATTTTTACAAAAGTTACCTACTGCAGCTTTAATCATTTTCATCTTCAGGAATTACTTGTAGCATTACGATTTGTTCGTTCACAGGATCAAATCATCTGATGACTCTAATTAAAATTATTTCACTGGCCACGAAAAATAATCTTACTACTAATACATTGCTCCCAGAGCATGTAACAAAACCTGAAAGTGACAGTATCCATGCGTGTATACATATGGATGTTTATTAAACCATACTACAGGTGAACTTGCAACATCTGACTAGACACAAACATAAACACATTAAACATAAATGTCAATACAAGGAAAGCATGGATGGGGGGAGAGAGAGAGAGAGAAAGAGAGAGAGCACTGTATAGAGAGAGGTAACGCTTGCATGCAAGAGAGTAGAGAATAATAGTAGTATTTATTGATCAGCAAATCACAACCTGTTAAGAACCATCAAAGGTCATCAAAGTCATCAAAATCACATCACCTTAATTAAAAGGGGTAAAGCCTAGAAGTGAATCTAAATGTAATTATCTATGAAGATTCGGGAGGAGCGCGTCAGATACTTAGCCTAATCATCACAGGTGGACCACAATCAAGTAATCAATCCCACAGTATAAATATCGCTGACTTACCTCTATCCATTGACGGTTTATCAGCATGCTGGTTCGCCTCGTCAGTCACCTTATCACAGACCCAATTTTCGTACCAACGAAGAGTGCTACACAGGGGATTTATAAGACCTGCTGCTTTTGCCGGACCCGAGATCATTTCTACCCAGCCAAACACGGCCGTTGAGCAGCATTAAGCGTCATCGCGACAGCTGCTATCCTCGCCAAGCCACACATCGTGGCCAATAGACCGTGCAACTCCGAGCTTGCCTGCTCGATACACGATCGCGCCGCCCGAGACCGAGCTCTCGTCGAGCGCTGGATTGCAGCAGAAAGAATCCAACCACGGTTCAGCCTTTCACCACGGCGTTCCAGCCGAGTGGCAGTTTGAGGCCGCTTCCTCTAGCGGCGCGCAGACTAATACATTTCCAGGCGAAGACGCTAAAAAACAGGTTCTTCTTTTTCTTCATTGGATTTTTACGGCAGTTTGCATTCAAAGTGTTGCATCTAAAAGCAGTTTTGCGGCTAAAGTTTTGTTCCGTCTTCTTCTAGTAGTGTTTTACGGAGGTTTTGGCAAACCAACGTAAAGGTGCATTACCGCCACCCGCTGATCCGGGGTGTGGATTCCGCATAGATTTGGACTACAGATACACCGTTCCGTCGGATGATGATGCCACTTTTTAACCACGAAGCCAAAGGCATTAGGTTAGATTATTGTAATGCCTCGTTCTCAGGCCTTCCAGCTAAATCGTTGAGCAAGCTTCAGTATACAAATTCTGCCGCACGCTTGTACTTCTCCTCGCGAACACATTACACCGGTTCTTTCACAATTACACGGGCTTCCCGTAAACATGAGAATTGATTTTAAAATTCTTATCTTAACATACTAGGCACTTCATGGGACTGCACCTGAGTATTTTTGTGAACTCATCAGTCCTGATATTCCATCACGCTCTCTTCGCTCTACTAACTCTTCACTTCACCAGCCATAATGTGAGCTAAAGACCATGGGGGAAAGAGCCTTTTCATATAAAGCCCCTATGCTATGGTATGTACTTCTTCTGCATGCACCTATGTTGGGCGATTTTTGTTGATTAAGTCACATTTATTCAAGACCGTCTGTCTTTAATGAATTATTGTATTGCTTTTGGCGTTTGTTCCTACAAATAAAATGCATTATTATTATTATTATTATTATTGTTACATTCGCCTTACCGCGCACGTTTAAACCTCGCCGAAATGATACAGACATAAGTTCAAAAAAAAAAAAAAAAAAGTCTCTGGATAAAAGCGCCTGCTAAATGCTTAATTTAATTTAAAAATTTTCATTTGCATGCAAGTCTTCTGGTAGGACCAAATCATTTAGGGACCTATTTTACCATTCACTGGCGTGATCACTCAAAATTAATCTAAAACGCATCTGCCCTCGTGTTTTGATGCAGGATAGCAAGCATGAGTAAAATTACCATCGCCTTTTAAGGACCGTAATACGGAAAACCGGAAAGTAAGTCTCTTTAGAAACCACTTGGAAGCAAATAGCACATAACTGCCGTTAACCCATTTGCTGCAAGCATCGCCAACGGCCCCAGTCTATGTTTCGTTTTCACAGCACGTTAAACATCACTCTCTTACTTGATCTGGATAAGCCGCGCATCAATTGAAGTCCAAAGACTTTGGCTTTTATATCTGACCAATATTTCGATAAAACATAATTCCAGTGATTAATTTTCCATCATGTCAGGAAAACTATTCCTATTCCTGAACGGTAAACGTCAAAGTGTTAGCTCGTGGACAAATGTTGATCATGGATCTAGTCAGAAAGAATCATGAACAGAAACATCTTTATTTTGGGTATATAATTTCTGCCTCCATGCCAAAAATGGGGGGTATCTTGTAAGGGGTTAACGTTACTGCTATAATCATGTCTTTCGGTACAACGCCTTACAAGACTAAACATGCTCAATCGTTTCCAAAAGCCTCTGTTTCCACAGTCCATAATACAACGTGAAAAGAGCGTTCCAAACGTATCCACTCGGGAGTCCGTCTAAAGAGCCCGGAGGCCAAATGAGAGGAAAGATGCTTTTCCAACAGGAACATAATAAGGTGGACAAGGCCTGAGGAATCGTCAAATCAGGCAACAAATTGCTAAGCTGGTAACACAGTAGGCTACCCATCCATTTTTAGCTTGCCCCATCAAATATTACTAACACTTTTTACTCTTCCCACAGCCAACATCTACAGCAGCCGAAGCAAGTAGCCTTTCATGTACCTCCTCACTGCCGCAGCAGTGTCTGCTCCCGCAGGGGCCTTTCCTGTACCTCCCCACCGCCGCTGCAGTGTCTGCTCCTGCAGGAGCCTTTCTTGTACCTCCCCACCGCCGCTGGAGTGTCTGCTCCCGCAGGAGCCTTTCCTGTATCTCCCCACCGCCGCTGCAGTGTCTGCTCCCGTAGGAGCCTTTCCCGTATCTCCCCACTGCCGCTGCAGTGTCTGCTCCCGCAGGAGCCTTTTCCGTATCTCCCCACTGCCGCAGCAGTGTCTGCTCCCGCAGGAGCCTTTCCCGTATCTCCCCACTGCCGCAGCAGTGTCTGCTCCCGCAGGAGCCTTTCCCGTTCTCCCCACTGCCGCAGCAGTGTCTGCTCCCGCAGGAGCCCTTCCTATACCTCCTCACTGCTGTGCAGTGTCTGCTCCCGCAGGAGCCTTCCTACACCTTCTCCCTGCTGTGCAGTGTCTGCTCCCGCAGGAGCCTTCCTACACCTCCTCACTGCCGCGCAGTGTCTGCTCCCGCAGGAGCCTTTCCTGTACCTCCACACTGCCGTAGCAGTGTCTGCTCCCGCAGGAGCCTTTCCCGTTCTCCCCACTGCTGTTGCAGCGTCTGCTCCCGCAGGAGCCTTTCCTACACTTAAATATATATATAAAAAAAATAAATAAATAATTAAAAAAAATATATATATAAAAAAAATAAAATAAAATACCACACATCACCTCCGCCTAAAGGCATGCCATGCATCTGAGGTTGCGGTGATAGCATCATGTATCGACAATAGCCAAGACGATATTAGGCCCATTCTCCAACCAACGTTTTTTATAATAATCATTAGGCGGCCTACCTTAATTCGGCCTACCTTAATTAATCAAACCGCTCCGTTATCCCATCTCAGAACTGCATTTCCCGCTCGCCCGTGCCCTCAAAGGACGATGTGAGCCCGTAGGTTTAAAAAAAAAAAAAAAAAAAAAAAAAAAAAAATCATTGGACAAGCGAGATGATCGTAGTGCCGACTACATGAACTAGCAGTATTTAAATATAGTATTTATACTTAATACCAGTGTATCAGTACTTCCGAAAGTATATATATATTTTTTTGATTATGGGCGATTCCATAGGCTCTTTTCGTGCACCTGCATGGTCAAAATGGTAAATAGTAAGCTCAGACAGTATAAAGAATCTTTCTCTTACTCCACCCATGCACGATTACATCGTCGATATGTACCATCGATCTCACGTGCTGACAATGACCACATCGCCGATACATGGCACCCATTTGGGGTACACTGGCACAGGAAATCCTAATTTATTTTTGCACGCTTAATTTCGGATACTATGACTGCACCAAGATTTTTTCGGACTCATTATCGGAAGCAGCTCATTGGATGTGCTAAACAATTATCCAAGTAAGCCTCACAGCGTCTACCCTCGTAGACAAATAAATCATCCTTAGTATCGAACTCCCTGCCAGGCGCTGCAAGAGGGCTCCCGGTTGAACCAACCTTTGCCTTCTCCATTCAACTATTATAAATCATCCTTAGTATCAAACTCCCTGCCAGGCGCTGCAAGAGGGCTCCCGGTTGAACCAACCTTTGCCTTCTCCATTCAACTATCAGCAAAGCTTACTCGTTTGACAACGCAAATATTCAAATCCTGCCAGATGCTTTCCCACTTAATCAATCTTGGACTTTCCATCCAACCACCAGCGAAGCTTACCCGATTAAAAAAGCCAAAAAAAAAAAAAAAAAAACCGACATTTACCTATCGAACACCAATGAGTACATTGCAGCCCAAATAAATTTTCCCTTCGATGGCAAGATGTACCCATTCAATACCGCAAGTTACGCCTTCGCCGAACACTAACGGGCTCTTCGCAGATAAAACAATCTCAATTTTCCCTCCGATGGCTGGAGAGACTACCCATCTGGTGTCGCAAATTTTAATAAATATAATAAATGAAAATACAAATAAATATAGAAAATAAATAAATAAATAAATAATAAATAAAAAGACACCGGATGCTGGCCATAGCCTCCCGACCAGATAACCTTACCTTTTTTCAATCCTATTGCCGGCAAGGCTTCTCTCTTCGATGCCAAGAGCTTGAGCTCCCATCGGATGCTGACGAGAGCCTCCCGGCCAGACAACCTCACCTTTTCCATTCTGCGGCCAACAAGGCTTACCCGTTCGTTGCCTGGAGCTCACACTCCCTTCGGACGTAGGTGAAAGCCCCCGGCTACCTGCTTTTCCATTTCTGTCTTTCGTACGGAGAAGTTTACCCGCCCAACGCATGGAGTTAAGGCTCCCATCTAACGTAGGCGAGAGCTTCCCGGCTAGACAACCTTACCTTTTCCGTCCTTTGGCCAGCGAGGCTTAACCGTTCTATCCGGGAGCTAAGCTCCTGTCGGACGAAGGTAAGAGCCTCCCGGCCGGACAACCTTTTCCGTCCTTCAGCCAGAGAGGTTTACCCGTTCGATTCCTGGAGCTAAGCTCCTATCGGACGTCGGTCCGAGCCTCCTGGCTAGACAACCTGACCTTTTCCACCCTTGGCCAGCGAGGCTTACCCGTCCGATGTGAGTGCTCCCATCGGACGCCGGCGACAGCCTCCTGGCCAGCCAACCACGACCCTACTGTGTGTTTCAGGTTACTAACCTACAAGCAAGCTGCTTAAATGCTGCAAGTACCTAACACACAATAAACTCTCCTTCCTTCCTATGGTCACCAAGGCTAAACCGTCTCTTGCCAGGAGTAGCAAACTCCCTTAAACGCCGACGACAGCCTAACGACCACGTAAACTTACCTTTTCCAACCTACGGCCTGCGAGGCTCACCCAGTTTGTCCCCGCCGGACGCTGGCAAGATCCTCCTGGCCACCTATCGTTACCTTTTCTGTCCGCCATCCGGAGAGGCTTACCCGTTCGATGCGCGTGCTCCCTTCGGACGCCGGCGAGAGCCTCCCGGTTAGACAACCTTACCTTTTCCTTTTCTATGGTCAGCGAGGCTTACCCATTCGATGTGTGTGCTCCCTTCGGACGCTGGCGAGAGCCTCCTGGTCAGACTTGCTTTACGTTTCCACCCTACGGTCGGCGAGGCTTACCCGTTCGATGTGTGTGCTCCCTTCGAACGTCGGCAACAGTCTCTCGGCCACACAACTTACCTTTCCATTTGACGGTAGGCGAGGCTTAACCGTCCGACGCCACGAGTCTCGTCCTCTCGCCAAATCCTGCAAAAAAAAAAAAAAAAAAAAAGCTACCCTCAGCTACTTTCACATCTTTTAACCCCGTCTGGCGAGGCTTACCCGTTCGATGTTCTGAGTTTGAGGCCCCATCGGATGCTGCGAGAGTCCTCCCAGTCGGGTTTTCCTTTCCAACCCTCCCCGTCCGCCGAGGCTTATCCGTCTGTCGCGTGCGCTCCCTTCAGACGTCTGGCGAGAGTCTCCCGGACGGGCCTATGCTTGCCAGCCGCAAGTGAATCTCATCCAGCCGATGCCGTGAGTCGGGATCTCCCTTCGGATGTTGCCAGAGTCCTCCTTGTCGGCTGGCCCAAAAGCTTTTTATCTGCCTAACCGAGAGGACCCAGACGTCCGTCATCCTGAGTCTCAATCTCCTGTCGGAGGCTTCATGGGCCCTCTCGGTCAGCGTTAGGCCCTTCGCCCACTGAATAGCAGGGGCTATCAGCCAGTAGGGCCCGTACGCCGACACCATGACCTATTCCGGTCGAGGCAACTCGGGTCCTCCCGGTCGGGCACCACAACCACGCCGCTCCTCCTCATCGGCCGGCAGGGCTCACCGATCCAACGCCAAAAACTCCAGTTGAGCATCGGCCCGAGCCCTACCGACCGGGCGCCAACAACCACGTAGTTCACTAGCTGCAGCTGGTAGGGCCTACTCTCTCAACGCCCAAGTCGCTCCCTCCGGAGTACGTAGGCCCTTCCAGCCTGACAACGAGATAACTTCTCAGAAACCAAATCAGCCCCCGCCAGTACTCTGCTTTTTGGGGGGCATTCTTTAAACTGGCGGCTGTCCTCCTGTACATTTGCCTTTTTGGGGGGTACTCTAGCTTCTGGCAATTCCCGAGCTCGGAGCCCTTCCCCGGACAGCACGCCAAATACGCATACCATACCTCAGCTAATTATATGTAAGCGTGAACTAGTGAAATGTAATTATCTATGAAGATTCGGGAGGAGCGCGTCAGATACTTAGCCTAATCATCACAGGTGGACCACAATCAAGTAATCAATCCCACAGTATAAATAACGCTGACTTACCTCTATCCATTGACGGTTTATCAGCATCCCTCCTCCACCCCATCTCCTCACTTCAAGTTCACTTTACAATATACGGGGAAGGGGGGGTACTCTAGCTTCGGGCAATTCCCGAGCTCGGAGCCCTTCCCCGGACAGCACGCCAAATACGCATACCATACCTCAGCTAATTATATGTAAGCGTGAACTAGTGAAACAGCTAACAAGCAGTTACTTGCATCAGTTCTGTAGTTGCTGAGTAAAGTGCCCTGGTGCATGTATAATGCATAGATTCCTGTTTTATCTGGTTTACCTGTAACCCCCATTTTGGTTAGATTGACCAGTAACAAGGTGTATAGTTTCAGTGGGAAAGTGTTTCTTTGTCCCAGTGACACCTAATTTGCATGCTTTATGACTTCCGAAGAATTGGTGTAGTTTTACCCAAAATATGGTAAAAATAGTATGATGCATTTCATGATCACAGAGTACATCATGATTTAAAGGAATGAAGAGCAGATCATTTTAATACCAAGAACAAAACCTCTAGAAGATATTAAACCAGAGATACATTCATAAACCTGAATATTAGCATTTAGAGTTCAACTAATACAAATAAACACTGGTAACTAGACTAATGCAATTGGTAAACATACAGACAACACATGCATATATCAGATACATTTGTAACTGATTGATTGATAAATTGAATAAAGAAAAGGTGTTTATGTGTGTGTCACACGCCAGATAGTGTAGGGGCGCTACTTGCCAACCGACACTCCCCTTCCACTTTACCTCTCCCCTGAGGAGCTACCCCGCCGCCCAAGGAAAATGGACAACAGAATATAAGTAATGCCATGTATATTTATTTAATTAAAAGGCAATCTCAAGGAGGGAGATCAGGCCAACCGCCCTCCTGCGTCGACATGTCCAGACTAGATGACAGCAATGGAGATTGGACTCGAGTCGCTGGACCAGCGAGCCTTCAGCATAAACTGGTGAGCGGGGCGGGTCAGTATGGGTTCAGTATGCTCACTCTTCCTTCCTGAATACAGGACTGGATGCAGCAGCATGTGGCTCGTTTCCCTGGCTCAACAGGACTTCAGCATAGACTGGTAAACAGAAAGGATTAGTATAGATTCAGTATGCTCATGCTTTCTTCCTGGATACAGGACTAGATGCAGTAGCGGAGATGTGACTCAGCAGTACTTCAGCATAAACTGGTAGGCAAAGTGTGAAAAGAATGACTAATCCTTTTACTGTCTATCTATGGAATAACCTTCCTATATCCTATTATATAGACCACTATTCTTAATAAACCTCATGACTGCATGCATTTGTTTCCTTGAATTTGGACCATCATTTCATAAGCTAGTTATTATATTAAATTCTTGGCACCCTACTGCTTGTAACTCTTTCTTAAGAATCCTCCTTTGTATTTCATATGTCTTGCATTTCTGCATAACATGCTCTACAGTTTCTTCTACTGAACAGACATCACATAGACCTGTGTCATGTTTCCCTATAATGTGTAAAGTGTGATTTAGATTTGATTGCCCTGTTCATAAATGTGTGAAAATAACTTGTTCTTTTCTACTTAAGTTGTAAATTATTTTGCTTTTCTTTATGGTTTTTTGAACCTTGTAATAGTGGCGACCTGTATGACATGAGTCCCACACTGTCTGCCATTTCCTATTACATGCTTCTGAAATTAAATGTTTTCCTTCTGATCTACTGAGTGCAATCTTTATGTGTGGATCTTTCATTTTAATTGATTCTTTGGCAATCTTGTCTGCTTCCTCGTTACCTTGAATTCCCACGTGTGCTGGTACCCACATACATTTTATTATTATTCTTATCTGTGGTAACCGTACAACCTTATCATGATTTCAGTTAAAATGTCAGTTCTATTTGTTTCCAATGATTGTAAACTTAAAAGGACTACCATTGAATCAGAACATATTATTACTTTATCCGGTCTAACTTCATACACCCACTCTGGTGCCACTGAAATAGCTATCATCTCTGCTGTATATACTGATGCACCATCTGCTATCCTTCCAGCCTTCCTCACCTTAAACTCTGGAACATAGAATGCAGCCCCTGTCCTCCCAGTCTCTGTACTCTTTGACCCATCTGTATAAATTTGAAGAAACGTGTAGTATGATTTTTTTTATATACTCATATAAATATGTATTTAACCTAACTGCTTCATTAATTTCCCTTCTGTTTTCATGTAATTTTATGTCTATTTCCGGTTGATCTATTATCCAGGGTGGAATTGGGGATACTACTAATATTGGAGCAAATGATATTGACTCTAGCCCAGCTTCATTAACCCACTCCTTTATTTTCCATGCAAATCCTTTACCAGTTGCATTTAAAATTTCCCAGCAATCATTCAGAACTTTCCTGACAGGATGACTATCTTTTTGTCCTTGTAGGTTTACCCAGTATGCCATTGCTAGTTTCTGTCTTCTTATACTTAATGCCATTTCTGATGTCTCTACTTGTAATGCTGCAAAAGGTGTGGTTTTAATTGCTCCTAAAATTAGATTAGATTAGATTCAACTTTATTGTCACTGCACATGTAAGGTACAAGGCAACGAAATGCAGTTAGCATCTAACCAGAAGTGCAATAAGCAGCAAGTACAGAATATACAACGTCTATAATATGTACAATAACTATACAGATAAGTATTATGGACATAATTTACAGATTATAAATACTATAAGCATGATATACAGGTAGGTGTACTATGAACATACTATACAGATGGAATATGTAAAAGTGTATGTACACTATAGGCAAAACTATGAACATATGAACATAATTTACACTAGTGCAATGGACAGTACAGTGCATATAAAATATTACAGTGTGCAAATGGATTACTCAGTGTTTCTGGATGAACAGACAGTAGTGCAAGTAATAACAAGTTTACTGTTTTTTGCTTGTAAATAAATAAATAAATCAGTCAGACGCAGTGGTGATGTGGGGGAGGAGTCTGTGTGTGTGGTGGTGTCAGAGGGCAGAGTTCAGTAAGGAGACAGCTGTAGGGAAAAAGCTGTTCCTGAATCTTGTGGTCCTTGTCCGGAGGCTCCTGAAGCGCCTCCCAGAGGGCAGGAGGTTAAACAGTCTATGGTCAGGGTGAGAGGAGTCCTTAAGGATGCTGCGAGCTCGACGTAGACAGCGTTTCCTCTGGATGTCCTCAATAGCAGGAAGTGGTGTCCCTGTGATGCGCTGGGCAGTTTTCAACACCCTCTGCAGTGCTTTGTGGTCAGCCACTGAGCAGTTTCCATACCAGACTGTGATGCAACTGGTCAGGATGCTCTCAATCGCACACCGGTAGAAGTTCACCAGTATGGCTGAAGACAGCTGGTTCTTCTTCAGTGTCCTGAGGAAGAAAAGGCACTGGTGAGCCTTCTTGACCAGGCTGGAGGTGTTTGTGGTCCAGGACAGTTCCTCCGAGATGGTGGTTCCCAGGAACTTGAAGCTGGAGACACGTTCAACAACCATACTGTTAATGTGGATGGGGTCATGCGTGCCTCGCTTTTTCTTCCTGAAGTCCACAATGAGCTCCTTTGTCTTGCTGGTGTTAAGGAGCAGGTTAATGTCAGCGCACCATGTGGCCAGGTGCTGTACCTTTTCCCTGTAGGCAGTCTCATCGTTGTCTGAGTTGAGGCCAATCACGTGGTGTTGTCTGCAAACTTAATGATGGAGTTGGATCCATGCACAGGCTTGCAGTCGTGGGTGTAGAGGGAGTAAAGGAATGGGCTCAGCACACAGCCCTGTGGTACGCCGGTGTTAAGTGTGATGGTGGTGGAGTGGTTGTGGCCTGACCTAACATGCTGAGGCCTGTTGGTCAGAAAGTCCATAATCCAGTTGCAGAGGGAGGTGTTAATGTCCAGGTCTCCAAGTTTTGTGGTCAGCTTGGAGGGAATGACAGTGTTAAATGCTGAACTGAAGTCAACAAACAACATCCTAACATATGTGTTGTTATTGTCCAAGTGTGTGAGTGCAGAGTGCAGCACTGTGCATACTGCACCCTCTGTGCTCCTATCTCTGCGGTAGGCAAATTGGTGTGGGTCCAGTGTGGGTGGGAGGCAGTCTTTGAGGTGTGGTAGGACCAGTCGCTCGAAGTACTTCATAATGATGGGTGTGAGTGCTACGGGGCGATAGTCATTCAGGCACATTGGGGAGGAGTTTTTTGGAACTGGCACAATGCATGTGGACTTAAAACATGTTGGCACTGTTGCTTGGGTGAGGGACAGGTTGAAAATGTCTGTGAAGACCCCTGCAAGCTGCTCAGCACATGCCCTAAGCACATGTCCAGGAATGCCATCCGGGCCAGCAGCCTTGCGTGTGTTGATCCGGCTCAGTGCATTGTGGACATCTGAGGAGGTGAGTTTAAGGGGTTGGTGGTCTGCTGAGGGTGAGATTTTGGTGGCCGTCTCCTTGCTGTCGCTGTTGAAGCGAGCATAAAAGTCATTTAGCTTGTTCAGGAAGGAGACGTCCGTGACCGTTGGAGTGGAGTTGCTTGACTTGTAGTCACTGATGACCTGGATGCCCTGCCACATGCGTCGGGGGTCAGACTTAGAAAAATGTTCCTCTACCTTCAGCTTGTAGCAGTACTTAGCCTTGTTGAAGCCCCTTTTCAGGTTAGCCCTGGATTTACTGTAGGCCTGAGCGTCATCTGACCTGAAGGAAGCGTTGCAGGCTTTCAGCAGAAGTCGCACCTCCTTGTTCATCCATGGCTTCTGATTAGGGTATGTTGTTATCTGTTTTTTTGTTGTTACAGTGTCAATGGTGTTGATGTGATCCAGTACAGAGGAGGTGTAGATATCAATGTCAATGTCCGTGTGAGAGCCACAGGCAGCCTGAGAAGCAAACATACTCCAGTCAGTGTGTTGAAACCTGTCCTGAAGTAAAGAGTCTGCTCCAGTTGGCCACACTTTGATGGTCCTCACTGATGGCTTCACACGATTGATGAGGGGTGAATACTTAGGGGTGAGAAACAAAGAAAGGTGATCAGACTGTCCGAGGTGGGGGAGGGGGGTCGCGATGTAAGCTCCATTAATGTTTGTGTATACATGATCCAAAGTTTTGTCTCCTCTGGTGTGGCAGGAAACATGCTGGTGGAATTTGGGGAGCACTGTCTTTAATTTGCAGTGATTAAAAGCAGCCTCTGGGTGAGCAGTCTGTTGTTTACTAATGGCTGCATGAAGTTCGTTCAAAGCAAGCTTGGCATTAGCATCCGGTGGAATATAGACTGCGGTTATTATGGTGGAAGTGAACTCACGCGGCAGATAAAAAGGTCTACATTTAACCATGAGAAACTCTAAGTTAGCTGAGCAGTGTCTCCCAACAATGACAGTGTTCGTACACCAAGCTTTGTTGACATAAATGCACAATCCACCACCTCTTGTCTTACCGGAGTCATCTGCCAATCTACCTGCCCGCAGCGAGTAGCGCCCGGCTAGCTCGATAGCATTATTGGGTACGTTGCTGTGTAGCCATGTTTCTGTGAAAACCATGACATTGCAGTCCAAAAGTCTCTTACTGTTGGTGATGCGAAGTCGTAACTCATCAATTTTGTTCACCAGTGACCACACATTAGCAAGGAAAATGCTGGGTAAAGAGAGCCGGAGCGGTGTTAGCTTTAGCTTAGCTCTTAGACCTCCGCTCTTCCCCCGCCTTTGTTTACGATCTCGACGCCGCCTGCGAGCACTTCCGCCCGGCCGGGTAGAGTGCTTAGCCTCGGGTGTTCTGACAATCTCAGGGATGAGTCGAAGATTGGTGATAAAACTGTTGGAAAAGGCCTCACCGATATCCAAAAGCTCCTGTCGGGTGTAGGATGTTAAAGCAAAACTGTTCAGTACGAACAGACCCGAGATGAGCAGGAATAAACAAGACCCATATAATTTAAGTAGTTTATTCTCTTTAATTTTCTTCCTTGTAAATATCTGGTAACATGTTTTGGATATTGAGAATTTCAACTACTTCTATAGCTTCTTGAATTTTATTCATATTAAAATATATATTCCTTCCTCTTTTCCACATTATACCATCATCTGCATATAACCCAGTGCTGATTCCCGGAGCCACTTTTCCAAATATGTCATTAATCATTATATTAAATAATATAGGACTAATCACACTTCCCTGAGGTGTTCTGTTTTCCACACTTAGAATTTGAGATACTTCACCACCCACTTTAACTTGAATTGTTCTGTCAAATAAAAAACTTAAAACACAATTATAAATTCGTCCTTCTATTACTATGTTCTTAATTTTAATGAGTAATCCCTCCTTCCACAACATATCATATCCTTTTTCCATATCAAAGTAAACTGCCACTAGTCCCTCTTTAACTGCTATAGCTTTTTTTACATCTGTTTCCAGTTTTAGTAATGCATCTAATGTTTATCATCCTTTCCTAAAACCATAATGATTAGATGCCAAGTCTCCCTTACTCTCAAGTACATAATTAAGCCTGTTCACAATTATTTTTTCCATCAGCTTACATAAATTTGATGTAAGCGATATTGACCTGTAATTCCCTGCTATCGATGCATCTTTCCCTGGTTTAGCTACTGGAATTATTACTGCATGTTTCCATGACCTAGGCAGTCTTCCTTCTGTCCATAATTTATTATACAAGTCCAATACTGCTTTAAGAGTTTTATCATTTGTGTATTTAATCATAATAAAACAAATTCCATCTTGTCCAGGTGCTGTTCGTTTTATCCTATGTAGTACTCTTTTAAGTTCCCATATTTCAAAGTCAGCATCTAATTCCCCTTTTCCATCACGTCTCTTAGTATTAATACCAGGATGTTGATTTAAAATTCCCTTTCTATTCATTCTGTACTTCTGATCTAGATTTTCTGTACTGTGTGCTTTCTGAAAGGTTTTAACTAATAATTCTGCCTCGTCTTTTTCTGTAATAGCTGTCCTTCCATCACCTGAGATAAGCCGGCAGCCATATCACCCTGGAGCCCAGGACCGGTTTCCCACTGAAGCTAAGCAGGGCTGAGCCTGGTCAGTACCTGGATGGGAGACCTCCTGAGGAAACTAGGTTGCTGCTGGAAGAGGTGCTAGTGAGGCCAGCAGGGAGTGCTCACCCTGTGGTCTGTGTGGGTCCTAGTGCCCCAGTGTAGTGACGGGGACACTTCCCATTTCCTTCAACTTTTGGTATACTTTCTTCTGCTGCTTTGACTAAACTCAAAGTTAATTTCTCTGCACACTTATCAATATCATCTTCTGTACTATAATTCTTTAATTCTAATTCACATATTTCATTATACTTCTCCCAATCAGCTTTTCCAAATTTCCATCTATATTGTTTTACCATCATACTTCTTTGCATTTCAACTCCTACCGTACAAATTATTGGAAAGTGGTCACTCCCAACTGAAGACTGTTCTAACACCTCCCATTGACATTTTGCTGCTATTGGCGCTGAGACTATTGTTAGATCTACACATGATTTTTTATTCCTCCTTATGTCAAACCTTGTTCCACTACCATCATTTAAGCATACCGATAAATTGTTTTCCATGTATTCTTCCACCACTGTGCCATTTTTATCTGAGTTTGGACTTTCCCATGCTACACTATGTGCATTAAAGTCACCACACCATATCCCTATACCTTCTTCTTTACTCCAAATGTTACTTAATTCCATCAATGATATTTGATCACAAGATTGTAGTAATTTATTATTGTTACTTTTCCTAATGTTGTCCATACTTCCACTTTAATACATTCACATTGTGTATCTACCCTTATTTCCCTATAAGCCACCCCATTCTTTATAAACGTTGCACACCCTCCACCTAGTGCTCTTGACCTATCTTTTCTAATGGATATATACCCTGGAATGACGAAGTCTAACTGCGATTTAAGCCGTGTCTCCTGAATACATATCAAATCAGGATGGTCTGTCATTTCATGCACAACTTTCTTGAATTCATGACCATTGGCAATCAAACTCCTTGCATTCCATTGTATTATCCTGAATGTCATATTATTTGTTTTAACCTTTGTCTGTCAGGGGTTTCCTGAGAGCTTACATTATTCTCAGATTTCCCGAGTAGCGTCTGGATTTTCTCAACCGTCACCTCTGTTATACCCAGCTGACGAGCGGCTGCAGATATAATGAACTTCAGTTTCTCTGTTCATTTGTTTGTTTGTGCTGTACAATTGGTAACTTCTGCAATAAATGCAATGAAGCTTACTTTGCTGACCATAAGTATACTTGCATCTATATTTGATTTATAATTCTCTGTTCCCTTGTTTGGTTTTTATATGCATCAGCCCTTTAAGGACCAATTCTAGTTCCTTGCTCATTTTGAACCTTCTTTACTGCTTGTGCATATGAAACATTATGCTCTGACTTGTACCTCATTGCTTCCACTGCTTGTTTTTGTGCCACACATCCTAAATACGCTGCACTATGTGGGCCTCCACAGTTGCAACACTTAGGTTCAACTAAATCCCCACATTCTCCATAACCATGTTCCCCTCCAAATTTACAACATTGTTTCTTTGCCTTGCATACTTCAGTTACATGACCCAACCTTTGGCAATTGAAACATCTTATCCCATTTTAACATTTTCTGGAAGCAGTCTCCCATTCACTGTTATCATAACTGTTGTACTTGGCTCTCTTTTCCCGTTTCTGCTTGGTGCCAATATTTTCACTTCTTTTACTTTTTCACTCATTAACTGGTTTCTTAATGTCTCATCTGATAAGGAAATTGGAACTCCAGAGATCACTCCTTTAATTCCACTCTCCTCGCCAGGCACATAACACTTAACTCCTAGTCCCCCTAACTCCTTCATTTTACTTAACATATCTTGTGATTTTTTATTTTTTGTTAAGACAAAGTACTATCACCCGATTGTTGGTAAAGTATCTGGCTGATTTAATTTCACCAACAACTTTTCTGAGTATCTTTGTTAATCGCATAGGATTACTTATTTCACCCATTGTCTCAAACATTAAGATCACTTACTCATCCTCCTTTCTCATCGTTTTACTCCTACCTTTTCCTCCTCTGCGGAACTCCTCAGAGTCTGAGACTCTGTCTTTGCGTTTCTGAGACAACTGCTCAACCTGCATCCATTCATCAGACTTCATGTTATTTGAATCATCCTCTTCATCTAAACTACCCCCTTCACTCTCTTCATTCACACCACAGCCGTCGCTTAACCCGCCACGCTGTCCTTCCTTCGCCCAGCATGCTGATCTGCGAGATTTACGCAAATAAGGTTTCGTTTTTAGTCACCCCGTGACATGTGTGTGTGTGTGTGTGTGTGTGTGTGTGTGTGTTGTGTATGAAATTGTGGAGTCAGACCATTGGTCTAGTCAGCCCATTGGTGCCTGGCACGGGGGTCATTTACTCCTCTTTGAAATTTGTTTGAAGTTTGCTGGGGAGATCAGAAAGAGCAGATCTGTCTAACATTTTCTTGATAGTTGTACAACCATTTAACTTTAGCAACCATATAAATGTTGATGGTGGGGCTAGGTTTGCAATTTACTGTAAGGTTCTCTTAAGACATAAAGTGTAACCTCACATCAATGATCTTATGCAAAAACTAAAGCCGTAATTATAACCCTCACCTTCTTTCTGATTTAAGTGATCCAAATATCTGTCAAACTAGCTATTGATGGTGTTTTTTTATGTGAATTCTTGATCGAATGCAGTTATATTATGGGCTGTTGGCATTAATTGTGCTCATGATGGAGCAGTAGTGGAGCGCTCTCGAAGTGAATGAAAACTAAGATGCTCTGACTTTCAAAAAAATCCACTCCTTGCTTCAGTCTAAAATAATGCTTCTCCACTCCTCGCTCCACTCCCACCCCACTCTGCTCACTCTGCCAGGAACGGAAGAACAAAATAAAACCTCTTCTGTAAAAATGCCCTTTTGGATATAGTCTAAACAAGATTTTTTATTTATTTGGGGCAACAACATCACCAAATATTTAGCAATATATTAACATGCTTAAAAACTCTGTAAATAATTGTTAATGCACTTATTTTTAAATAATCAATTAAAAAAATGTATTTCACTGTCATTAAATTGTTTTTCATCAATTTAATTGATCCTTGAATTAAAATAATTTTAAATAAAGTAAGGACCCCATACAAATGACATTGTAAATGTAATACCAGAACAAACAAATACAAAATAATCAACTTCAATAGACTGTAAAGACAATTTAGCTCCTTTCACACTGCATGCTGGTGCTGGAAAATTGCCGGAACATTGCCAGATTGTCTTCTGTGTAAATGCAAACACGTCCTGTGATTGATTCCGGGACCAATCCCAGGTTGGGGACCTAGTAACATTACCTGAATCAGTCCCGGAACAACAAAAAACAAAAGCCAGAACCAATGAACCAAGGGTGCGTCAAAGTGATGACACGTTATTGTGCGACTCTTTTACTGGGTGTTTTAAAGGCAGATCAACATGTGAGAAGAAAAAATATGTGCAAACCGAAGCAGAGATCAATTAGCTCCTCATTATCCACGCTAAAGCTGAGAACGTTTGCCAGCTTAAAGGGCTAATTCACCCAAAAATCAAAATTATGTCATTAATGACTCACCCTCATGTCGTTCCAAACCAGTAAGACCTCCATTTATCTTCGTAACACAGTTTAAGATTTTAGATTTAGTCTGAGAGCTCTCAGTCCCTCCATTGAAGCTGTGTGTACGGTCTACTGTCCATGTCCAGAAAGGTAAGAAAAACATCATCAAAGTAGTCCATGTGCCATCAGAGGGCCAGTTTTTTTCAATTTTTTGAAGCATTGAAAATACATTTTGGCCCAAAAATAGAAAAACCTACCTTTATTCAGCATTGTCATCTCTTCAGCATTGTCATCTCTTCAGTGTCTGTTTTGAGAGAGTTCAAAACCACGTAGTTTGTGATATTCGATTCGCAAACTAATAATTCAATGTAACCGGATCTTTTTGAACCAGTTCACCAAATCGAACTGAATCATTTTAAACGGTTCGTGTCTCCAGTACGCATTAATCCACAAATGAATTAAGCTGTTAACTTTTTTAATGTGGCTGACACTCTCTCTGAGTTCAAACAAACCAATATTCTGGAGTAATTCATGTACTCAAACAGTACACTGACTGAACTGCTGTGAAGAGAGAACTGAAGATGAATACAGAGCTGAGCCAGATAGCGAACAATAGACTGACACGTTCTCAAGTATCAGGCATGTAGGGGAACTGCTAGATAAAACATCCAAGCCTGTAAGTGATGGCCAGGCTTATAGGCGCTTGAGAAGTTTTTCTGGAGTAGTTCCTATACTTGTATGTGAAGAAAGTATTCAGAACTGGCTGGAATAAGCAAGGCTAATGGTAATGGAGTGTGATTGTTCTGCAAAAGAGAAACAAATGTGAAAAGTGGAAAGCCTTGAGGGATCAGCTTTAGAAGTTGTAAAGGCAGTGAGGGGGACAACCCTGAAGCCACTGCATTAGAGTATCATGAGGCTTTGAAGAGTGTTTTAGTACCTCAGAATCTGGGGAAGACTCATATTTTGCTTTCCGCCTGCTCCGGCAAGAGCCTGGGCAGGCCCTTTCTGATTTCCTGCGTAGACCAGAGCGGTCACTGACCCTAGTAGTGAAACGAGGAGGGTTGATGCCACAGCGAACTGATAGAGCTCCGATTGAGCAGCTGCTAAGGGGTGCTGTGGAGTCAGACATGATGATGTTAAAGTTGCGGCTGCGTGAAAGAAGAGAAAGTCCTCCTAACTTTTTTGAAACTCCTCAATGAAATAAGAGAGGAGGAGGAAACTGAGGAAATAAGAGAGGAGGAACCTGAGGTAGCTAGACGTAAACTCAACCCCTAATGTAAGGGAGACACAATCAAAAGACCGTACAAGAGTCATTGTAGCAAGCCGTGACGGCTCAAAGGTGAGGTAAAGGAGTTGTGATTTCAGTTAAGGGACCACAAGCAGTCTTGACTTCCTGAAGGGGTAGTTGAGAAAGAAAAAAAACCCGGTAACGCCTTTAACTTCTGAGGTGTGGGGAGGGTGGGCTCATTTTTAGCTACTAAAAATTCCTCTCTTGTGATTCAGAGATTACTTCAGTTGATCCGTAAACCTAAAGATTCAAACTCTGTATCGAACCTCAAAAATCCTGAAATAAAGAAGAGTGACTGTTTCTCTAAGAAAAGCCACAAGAAATCATCAGAACCTAGTCGCTTTCCCAAAGGCTTGGTAGGGCCCTCATCCACATAAAGGTAAAGTGAAGGTAAATGGCCACCCTTGTGTTGATTTTTTGAATAGTGGATCTCAAGTGACCATTGTTTTTGAGAAGTGGTACTTGACCCATCTACCACAGGTGCAGCTACAGCCTATTGATGGTTTGTCCATCTGGGGTTTGAGCTCATCCAGTTTCCCTTATAGAGGTTATATTGTGGTGAACATGGAATTTCTATTGGCTGTTATGGGTGTCACAGAAACCCTCAAAGTGTTTGCTTTGGTCTTGGGTCCTCCATGCAATCAGGATACAGCCACAGATTGAGACTGAGCAGTTGGTTTCACCCCATCATAGAGGGGTAACTGAGGATAAGCTTGTTGGAGAGGTGAAATGGGTAGACCCCAGTCCTCTTGTTATACCTCCACAGACTGAGACATGTGTGTCTGGGCAGTTGGTCAGGAAAGACCCTTTGGGTAAAGATATTTGGTGGATATGTGGTAGAAGCTCCAGAGGGGAATGTTCTTCCAGAAGGGGTGTTAGTTCCTCTTGTGGTTTTACCTTTTTCTGCAATCGATGCTAACCATTTTCGAGTATTGATACGAAATGACACATTGAAGGAAAAGTCCATACCGTTCTGGCTAGAGACTATGCTACCGACACTGTTAGAGAGACAAGAAGTGTCCTAAATGTCCATCCAATTATTGACAGTTATTTGATTTTTTAATTTCCCCGGTTCCACAGAAGTGGAAAGGCCGGCTCAGTCAGAAATTGTCACAGAGAGTTAACGTGTTCTCTTTATCTGACTGGGATATTGGTTTAGCCAAGGGAGTTGAACATCACATAAAGTTGCGTGTTGAAAAAAGGACGTTTTTTCAGTACATAAGAGGCTCAAGAACCACCAGCTTGAATTGTTTTGGGACGTGACCTAAAGATAATGACGAGTTAATGATATTGAGAAGCGTTTCTTCGGCTATAGGTAACAACTCTTCCAGTAATTTAGTGGGTACAGGATCTAATAAACATGTTGTTGGTTTAGATACAGTGATAAGTTTATTTAGCCCTTCCTGTCCTATAGTTGTAAAGAACTGAAATTGATCTTTGGGTGCGATGGATGAAACTGAAGTATTAGACGCAGTAGAATCTTCATTCGCTATTGTATTTCTAATGTTATCTATTTTATCAGTGAAGAAATTCATAAAGTCATTACTATTTAACGTTGGTGGAATATTTGAATCAGGTGGTGTCTGGTAATTTGTTAATTTAGCCACTGTGCTAAATAAAAACCTTGGATTGTTTTGGTTATTTTCTACGAGTTTGTGGATATGCTCTGCCCTAGCAGTTTTTACAGCCTGTCTATAGCTGGATATAAAGTGTCTTAGATCATTTTTGGATTTCTGCGGATATTACCGCACATTTATAAAAGATTATTCATCCATTGTGAGACCACTTACTGATCTGACTAAGGGTTTTCCTCCCAACATTAAAAGTAAACAATCCCCCTAGTCGAGAAATCCCAAAGAGTACTTTAGAGAGTAAGAACCTTTTGGGGACAGATGGACACCAGCCTGTACAAGTGCTTTTAAAGAGATTGTAAACCAACTGACACACACCCCAGTTCTAGCCTTTGCCGATCTGTCAAAGCCATACGTACTCCATGTTGATGCAAGTTTGAATGGTCTTGGTGCGGTTCTTAATCAAGAACATCAGGATGGGTTGCATCCAGTTGCAAATGCTAGCCATAAGTTGAGTGAGGCAGAACATTGCTATCCGATACATCAACTCGAGTTTCTTGCCCTAAAATGGGCCATGGTAGACAAGTTCCACGATTACTTATTTGGGGCAACGTTCACAGTTAGAACAGACAACAATCCTCTAACTTACGCACTAAGCAGTGGCAAACTAAATGCTACTGGACACCGGTGGTTGACGGCCTTAGCCACTTATGAATTTGATATACAGCATAGACCGGGTCGCAGCAACATTGATGCTGACATATTGTCCCGTCATCCCCATGAAGCTGACTTATCAGGTGAGTGGGTGGAGATCCCTCAGTCAGGCGTCAAAGCGATTTGCCAACTTACCCAAGGTGATAGCTCTTTCTGTACTCCACCCCGATTTGTAGATCAATTAGGGGTTCATCCAGATGGGATCAGTGACATTTTCTCTGGACTGTTGCGACTAGAGGCTGGTGTTTTAGAACGGTTGACTCCGGCTGATTTAAGGGAAGCTCGAGACCAGGATTTCATTATTAGTGTCATAAAAAGGGCAAATGTGACTGGCCAGGAAATGCCTGTTGGAATTTTTTATGCTGACCCAAAGATTGCAACCTTGAAACAATAGTGATCGAAATTAATAATTAAATATAACGTGCTTTACAGGGTAGTTAACACACAAAACAGAAAGAAGAGGTATCTGTTTGTTTTACTTAAGAAGTACCGGCTACTGGTCTTGAGGTCCCTCCATGATGATCATCTAGGAGTTGAGAAGACTCTGGACCTCCTGAAAGATAGGTTTTACTAGCCAAAAATGGGTCTAGACGTGGAAACCTATTTGAGAAACAGTGGCCGCTGAATTGCAAGGAAGACCATCCCATGGAAAGCAGCAACACTAAATCAACTTACTAGTGGTGGGCCTCTTGCCTTAGTTTGTATTGACTTTCTAACCCTAGAGCCAGATAGCAAAGGTTTAGCAAATGTGTTGGTTGGAACAGACCACTTTACTCGCTATGCTCAAGCATATCCAACCAGGGATCAGAAAGCAATAACAGTGGCCAAAGTATTATTTGAGAAATCGTGCACTACCCAAACTATTTGACCAGTGAGGTAACAGACTTTTGTTATTGCTTGGTTGAGCGAAGGGGCGTTTGTTTACTGGCAACGATCACTAGCCTCGAATCAGGCCTGGAATGGGGTGGGTTTTAAGAGGATTTGTGAGTGTGTGTTTGTTTGAGTGAGTGTGGATCCATAAAATTAGTAAATCTGACTGATCTTTAGTATTTCACTGTGATTTCCTAATCTTATCTGATTTATACGGTTAAGTTTGTTAAAGTTTTGTACCCAGAAGAACACAATTAGTAAGTATAAGTTGAAATTGTGAAAAGTGATTATCAGCTAACTCTACAGAACATTATTCACTTTATGTGGAAAGGTAAGTTTTAGTTTGTGAGAAGTTAAATTGAAAGACAGGGAAAAGGAAAACTAGAGCATGATTGTTAAAAGCAAATGGTAGAAAAGAAAGAGAATAGTTTTATTCAAAAGCAGAAAAGACTGACGCAGGTTGCATTAATCCATTTATTGGTATATTTTTTGTTGTATTTCTTTCTTTTTGTTGTATTGAATGTATTTGTTAAAACCATACATCTACAGCATTTATATTATTTGCCTACTTTAATTTCAATACATTTTCTGTGCAGTGTGTTATGTTTCGTTGCTGTGGTTGATTATGAAGAGTGCAGAAAGTTAACCTAAGTTAAAGATAATTAATGTCATAATTCATTTCATTTCATAATATAATTTCCTTCAAAAACAGCTAGACAAAGGATCAATTGGAATCTTAAACGCAGGCCCTTATCATGTCCAGCAGTAAAGTGATAAGGGGGCTACATCTACAGGTCCTTCTCAAAAAAATAGCATATTGTGATAAAAGTTCATTATTTTCCATAATGTAATGATAAAAATTAAACTTTCATATATTTTAGATTCACTGCACACCAACTGAAATAATTCAGGTCTTTTATTGTTTTAATACTGATGATTTTGGCTTACAGCACATGAAAACCCCAAATTCCTATCTCAAAAAAAAAAAAAAAAATTATCTTCTTTTGGTAATTTTGAGCTTATTTACCTCTAAAATTTAAAGTTTACTCTTGACTTTCATTTAAATATGCTTTTTTTTTCTTCAGTAAAAATATTCTTTGCAATAACTTGAAACAATCAAAACCTCCAAATGTTGTATACTTTGGTGACATCTAGTGACATAATTTGGTATAAAATAGCAATAACATGAATTATCAATGGCCACTAGATGGCTGTTGTAGGCCTACTAACTGGCTGCATAGGCTGATATCTAAGTAACAAACGCTTAAGTTTTAGATGTTAACTTATCACAAATTAAGACTGTAGATTTTTTTCAAAACCATTTGTGTTAGGTGAGACTATAAAAAGATGCCAAAATATACTTACAGATAAATCTGCCCATGCTATAAGGAAAAGACAAAATAGGACACAATAATAATTTCTTACAAAAAAAAAAATTGTTGTATAACCCATTCTTTTCATAATTAGTTTTCAAACACTTAACATAGTTGAATCAAGTTTGATTTATTTATTCAGATGGCAAACTTAGCAAAGCTTACTAAGTCATTTACTGCTCAGATTAAGGAAAACATTTTTAACCATTTTAATTTAGGGTTAAACTTCTCTAACAATTAAATCATATAAAAAAATGTTTGTTGATGCATTGAGAAAATGGTAACCTAAGGTTTAAATTGGGTAAAAAAAAAAAAAACCGGTTACAATTTTTTTTTTTTCTTTTCTGAGGGGTTTAGGAGATTCAGGGGCTGCAGATGGCACAGAAGGTTTAGGGCTGAATGGATTCAGCAGGGAGACAGGAGATTCAGAGCTGGATAAAACTTGCTGGGAAACAGAAAGATTCTGGGTTTGAGGGGAAACAGAAAAAAAGACAGAATCCACAGCACAAATTTGATGTAGCTCTTGATAGTCCAGCACAGATCTGCCGGAGGCATGACGATGATGCTAATGTCGTCATCCAGCCCGTAATGAAATTCCTCCATCAAGCAGACCTCATCACAGTGGGCAAGGTGGCCAAGAACTCCTCTACATAGTACTCCAAACACTGGCCACACTGAAAAATGAAGACCACCACAGCTCTCCCTGAGGTCCCAAGCTTGTGAACAATAATAGACAACTAATGTCTAGCGCTGAGACCGAACACAAACTAAGGACACATGGGGCTAGAAACACACATGGTAATCAACTCAAAGGCAAAACAGTTGTGCAAATAAATAAATTAAGGACAGGAACACCAGGAAAACTAGGTTCTAAAACAGAACTAAAGCGTGATGAGTGTAGAATGCTCAGTTTTTTTTTTCCTCTAACTTTTTACATGGTTAATGTATGATGCTAATGTTTTAAAATCTGGTCAGAAAAAAAGTGACAGAAATGTAAAAATAAAAATAAAGAAGAACCACCCAGTTTGACCTCAGATCGTATCAGTCTTTCAGCAAATGACTGATAAGAGTGGTGTGAAAGAGGAGGGGTTTTATCCTGTGTAACTCAGCGAGTCAAAGAAAAGTGTCCCTCTCTGTGCACAGCTGCATCACATTCCTGTTCTTGCTCTCTATCACTAGCATTTCTTTTATATTTCCATCCATCATGGACTGTGCCTTTGCTAATCTAGATGCTGCTGGTTTTCTACAGATCTGGCAACACTTCGATGCAGATGGTGAGAATTTACAATCATTTCCATTTTGGTTTCGAAATATATATCTATTTGTAGTTTTTTAAAGGTTTGCTTCTTAACATAGTGATGCTTGTTCAGATTTAAATAGACTCTGTATCTGTACATCTGAATATAAGAAAAAAACATTTCCGCAGATAATGGCTACATTGAAGGAAAAGAGTTGGATGACTTTTTCCGTCACATGCTGGAAAAATTAAGGCCAAAGGTATGTAAAAAAATACTTGGTATTAAAGTCCATGCAGTTTATTATATCTGAATGTACAAAAACCTGACTGTTTTGATGACATGGGTGTTATTACAGCACATTAGTATGGAAGCACATTAAACATACTGCACTCTTTCTATAAGTGCTCTCTAAGGGTGTTCTCTGGCTGTTTACACATTAGGATCTGTTCACTCGCTCTCTAACATTACACACACAACAACCATTTAACATCTGTTTACCTTTCACAGGAGCAGATACTTGGTAGACACTGGACAAAATTGACCACTTTCTGACAGAATTTAACCCTTTAACTGCCCCACCAAGAAAAAAGCATTTGAAAATGTTTTTGTTTGCATTTCTTATCTCCTTATGTCATTAGTTACAACACTCAATGTATTTTTTTTCAACACGTCCCATAATTTTTAAAATATCGGCCTCTACCAAATGGTTGATATGTCACTTTATGGCAAAAGTACCGGAATTCATACACATACTATGGAAATCAGAAAATATGAACTATAATGAATGATCAGAAAGTTATATTTCTCAGCAAATAGTACATTCTGACAGCAGAAAGGATTATCTGAAAACATTAGCTTAGCTTTTCTACGTTTACAATAAAGTGACAAATCAACCATTTGGTTGAGTCTTTTGTTCTACATTTGTTGTTGAATGCTTCTGAAAAGTTGAATTATAGCTTGAATATCTGTAGTATTTATGCTATCTTGATGAAAACTGGGGTTATCATGGTTTTGAACTTGTACACTCCTAACCAATTTTATTCAGTGTTAAATGAGACTGTTACTCAGGAACTTGTGCAACATCTCAAAAAATCAAACACCATTTTATTTTCAGGAAACTCTGGTTACACACACAAGATAAAAATAGATTTCCCGTGTTCTAGCAAAGTTGTTATAATGCGGCATCTTTACGTTTTGTGTTTTACACTGATGTTCATGAACTTGCACCTCACCAACTAAACAAACAAATGTCCTCTCTGATTCTAAAACCCGTTGAATAAGAGTTATTGGGATGTACTGTAATATATAAAAAAGGCTTATAAGAAAGGTTGTGTCAGATATTCACTGAATCTCTGGTGCACAGCTGTTCCAGTCCAATGGCTATGATGAGTGATGATGGGGAAATAATGAGAGTTGAATGATGGAAATGTAGTCTTGGTAACCAGTTTGTTTTCCCTGCTCTCTTTAGGATAAGATTACAGCGGCGAGAGTACAGGAGATAAAGAAGAGCTTTATGTCTACCTATGATCTCACATCTGATGGACGCTTGGCGATCCACGAAGTATATCACTTTTTCTTTTGACATTTTCCTTTTCTTATTATTATTATACCTGAAAAAAAGAGCAATTATTAAAGAAGGAATATTTTTTAAAGCAAAAGCGTTTTTAGACAGAGTTTAGTCGGGTGTTGTTCTATAATTAGTCATTCTGTGCGCAGAGAAAAACATACATAGCTGAATTGCTTTCTGCATGCAGTGATGGCAAAGGTTGCTCTGCTGCTGCAGATGGTATCTAGCCACTTTATGGCTTCCGGCTGTTTCCAGCACGGTTGCCACTTAGGTTAACCGCATTAAAGTGTATCTGCCATTTTCTTTGCCATGATGTTAATGGTTTTGTTTTGCTTCCGTAATAATTGGGAAGTAGATTTTTTAAGTAAAGTGAGGATATGGATGGTTGAAACACTGGTTTAGATGTAACAGTAGTTCCAGTAATCAGAGCCATTAAGGCAGACCTTAATGTACTTTTTATAATCACATAGTGGTCATTTTATCTGACGAAAGTTACATCATGTCTCTTCCCGGGTTCGATTCTGCACCGCAAACTGACTTTACATCGTCATGTCTTTACATGTATACTATATCATGCTGATGTAATTCAATCTTTCACTGTTATGATTAAAAACATGAAATACCTCTTTTATGATTAGAGACAGAATGACGTTTATCGCGATTAAACCATGTGTTAGCTGATGAACCCATTTTATTGAATGTGTGTGTTTGCATTTATGCTAGCTAGCCAACATGATCCTGCCGGAGGATGAGAACTTCCTTCTTATCTTCCGTAGAGAGGCTCCGTTGGATAACAGTGTGGAGTTCATGAAGGTAAACCTTTACTCCGTCTCACACAAATCACAACATTTTTTCAGCTTTGGCATCCGATATTTTAGTATTGTGAGTTGTGATGACCGTCAGTTAGATATACCGGCTGATAGTTTAAAAAAGTTTTGCACATTTCCCATGATAGATCTGGAGGAATTATGATGCTGACAGCAGTGGATACATATCAGCTGTGGAGCTCAAGGTAAATGGACATTACCATATTTTTGACAATCACAGGCAAAGTTTGACTATTTGAGGGTAGTGTTTTTGATAGTTTGTTTTTCTATTTCTGATGGCAGGGCTTCTTGAAGGACTTGTTTCTACACCACAAAAAGAATATTCCCTCCAGGAAGTTGGATGAATACACAAACACCATGGTAACATTGCTGTTTTTAATACTTCCCTATTTATTAGTTATTCTTATATACCTAAACTTCTCAAATGGAGCACCTCTGTATGGTTACATCTTGGAATTTAATATTTTTACTACTGTGTTGTTGTTTTATATTGGAGCAATGCAAATGCAGTACATAATGATTAATGATTCACCTCAGTAAATATGTCTGCATGGCCAGTGCTATATACCACATTCCTGGATTTGTGTCAACTATTTGAACTATTTTTTACAACTTTTGCCCGAAAAAGAGACATTTTTGCTGTCCATATACACTGTTTGTAATTGTTTGTCTATGTACACATGAATAATTCTTGGGCCATTGGGTCAGTCTCATCTCACATAAAAAAGCACTGCTTTTAAAAATCCTGGGCATATTGGTCAATTAGTGAGTGATATCACTGTTTACATCAGCCATTAGCAAAGTGCAGCCGATCACCCATGCATTAACCTTCCTTTGACCTGAACTCAGGAGTTTGGGTTTTTTCCATTAGCAGCAAGTGAAAATGTCAATGTCACTCATTAAAGTGAGTAGTGTTTTGCTGTGCGTGTGTTTATAGGCTACTGATAAGTCTAGAGCATATGTTGTACACCACAATGTTAAAACATTGTTTTTTTTTAAATGTACAATTAAGTGCACAGTTGTTTTTTGTGTCTTGCAGATGAGCATTTTTGACAAAAACAAAGATGGGAGACTGGATCTTAATGATCTAGCCAGGTGATGTGTGTTTAACAAAAGTCCTTTTGTTCTGTGCTCGTGGAGCTGTTTAGGCCTTGAGGGTGAGAATGGCTCTTTGTGTGAATGTTTTTGAAAGCGAGAAGCAAACACAATGTTACGCTCATTAACACATTTTTAAGAGACTTCCTTAGTAGAGTAGATATTGGTGCATATGGTGCAGTCAAGTTATGTCGGATACATTGTATTTATTAGTTAAATGCAAATGAACAACACCACAATGTCTTAATTACGAATGGAAAACACTGAATTTTCTTGAAGCTCTGAGTTGAGGGCATGTCAATGAGAAACATGGCAAAATCGATGGATCGATGTCAACAAAGTCTGTTGTTGACTGTATTTTTCTTAATTGATAGACAGGAATGCAATATAACAATTAATACGTTTTTATGCGATACAGATTAAAGTGGCTTCGTAAATTATTTTTTTTAAATTAAAACGCAAAACACACATGATGCAAATTCTTTGTTCTTCATATTCTATAAGCAGAGTTAAGAAACCCTGTTGTATTTTCTTGTAATTTATTAAAAGAAGGTACACCACCATCTTGTGCCGCCTAAACTGACTTGAACACACCCAACGTCGTAATTTTGACTTGTCAACTCGTAAGTATGAACTTCCCAGGAGGACTTGAATGCAGAATTAGAATCCGTTTAGGTTAAAATGTTAAGCAGGTGATTGCCAGTGACATACAGTTGACAATTTAATATCCGTTAGTTAGTCTCGTGACAATTAAAGCATCCAAACTGCATTTGAAATCTCAATGAATTTAATAAGATATCAACTACATGATTTAAAAAATAAATACAGCAGATTTAAATTTGAAAATTGTAAATGCTGCTTAGCTCAACTCGCTTAAGGCAAAACAAGTGAAATTTACCATGTGGCCGTGTCTAGTGACACAACAGCTTTGAGAAAGATTAATTTTAAAGAAGCAGTGACTTTTGGGAGCAGCTGTTAATGGCAGTGAAGTGCACATTATCCAGTCAAGTCACCTTTATTTATATAGCGCTTTATTCAGAACAGATTGTCTCAAAGCCATTTCACAGTAATAAACTGGAAAATAACATAATAAAGTTCAGTGCAAAGTTCATCAATTATGGATGGGCTCAACTGAGTTATAAGCAGCCAAGTTATTTGTTATTCAGCTCGAGTCAGTTTAATGTTGATCGAATTCAGCTCGATAAAAGTGTCAGTTCTGTGGAGTTCATAAAAAATTTAACTGTATTTCCTCCCTAGAATTCTGGCTCTGCAAGACAACTTCCTGTTGCAGTTCAAAATGGATGTTAGTACTTCATATCTAATTAATTTAATCTTTTTATATTCACTCCTAAATGTGATAATTTTCTAAAAACCAGTGCATGATAATATCTCGATTTCATGCCCTCTTCAGGCCAGCAGTCAAGAGGAGAGAAAGAGAGACTTTGAGAAGATCTTTGCACATTATGATGTTGTAAGAATGTTTTTAAACTTACTCTACAGTACTGTTAAATACAGTCCTGTGCATGATTTTAAATCGCCCGAGCTGTACATGCCATACATGTTTTACTATGTCCTAACATGGCAATTACACTGATTGGGTGATGGTATAATATTGAACAACATGTTATTGGCAGACATCTACAATATTAGCAATTTATATCTTCCTTGCAAGAACTGCTCATAGCATTAGTGGCTAACTATATATGAAGGAAAACTTGTTTAGTTGTGTACATTAGATACTATCAAATGTGGGACTTGGACACAATAACAAACACAATGCTCTACTAAAGAAATTTCAGCTCTTAATGGTTGGCTGTCGTTCTAGAGTAAGACTGGAGCACTTGAAGGACCAGAGGTGGACGGTTTTGTCAAAGACATGATGGAGCTCGTCAGGGTAAGTGATTAAACGGTTAGTTCACCCAATAATCAAAATTATGTACTTAATAACTCACCCTCATGTCGTTCCAAACCCGTAAGACCTCCGTTCTTCTTCAGAACACAGTTTAAGATATTTTAGATTTAGTCCGAGAGCTCTCAGTACCTTCATTGAAGCTGTGTGTACGGTATACTGTCCATGTCCAGAAAGGTAAGAAAATATCATCAAAGTAGTCCATGTGACATCAGAGGGTACGTTAGAATATTTTGAAGCATTGAAAATACATTTTGGTCCAAAAATAGCAAAAACAACGACTTTATTCAGCATTGTCTTCTCTTCCGTGTCTGTGTGAGAGAGAGTTCAAATCAAAGCAGTCTGGATATCCGGTTTGCGAACGAATCATTCGATGTAACCGGATCTTTTTGAACCAGTTCACCAAATCGAACTGAATCATTTTAAACGGTTTGTGTCTCCAATACGCATTAATCCACAAATGACTTAAGCTGTAAACTTTTTTAATGTGGCTGACACTCCCATCTGAGTTAAGCCAATATCCCGGAGTAATTCATGTACTCAAACAGTACACTGACTGAACCGATGTGAAGAGAGAACTGAAGATGAACACAGAGCCGAGCCAGATAACGACTCGTTCATGAGTGAAGACAATGATGAATAAAGTCATAATTTTTGCTATTTTTGGACCAAAATGTATTTTCGAGTCTTCAAAAAAATTTTAACGGACCCTCTGATGTCACATGGACTACTTTGATGATGTTTTTCTTACCTTTCTGGACATGGACAGTATACCGTACACACAGCTTCAATGGAGGGACTGAGAGCTCTCAGACTAAATCTTAAGTATATTAAGCAGTGTTCTGAAGATAAACGGAGGTCTCACAGGTTAGGAACAACATGAGGGTGAGTCATTGATGACATCATTTTGATTATTGGGTGAACTATCCCTTTGAACAGTTAGAAACATCACAAGTAAACAAGTTACCAATTTTATAACAAACCTAAACATACATGTCTGTGACGCAATTGAAGGAAACATCACTACTACTATAACTCATAAATTTTGAATCAGAATCAGAATCAGAATGAG
The DNA here is from genome assembly GCF_003368295.1 of Carassius auratus. NCBI lineage: Eukaryota > Metazoa > Chordata > Actinopteri > Cypriniformes > Cyprinidae > Carassius > Carassius auratus. The sequence goes on from NW_020526038.1 coordinate 240,554, forward strand.
CTTTATTGCCAGGTATGTTTACACATACGAGGAATTTGTTTTCGTGACAGAAGCTCTGCAGTACAACAGAATGACAGCGACAGAACATAAGACATAATAAAAGAATAAAAAATACAAATAAGTAGATAAGTAGTTTGCTTTGTTGTTTTAGGTTATTTGGGTCCATAACCTTTCATATTAAACATTAGTGTCTAATTTATGCTTAAATAGTCTGGGATCTAGAGATAAATGTAATTATTTATTTATTGACTAGTTGAACATTTGAAAGTCTAATACAATATTAGTATAATACTACATATAAGAACCAAGTTCATTCTGTATTCCACCACTTTCTTCTTTCTTTCAGCCCAGTATCAGAGGAGTTGATCTGGATAAATTGCGTGAGGTTCTGCTGAGCCACTGTGATGTGAATAAAGACGGGAAGATTCAGAAGAGTGAGCTGGCTCTGTGTTTGGGAGTAAAGATTAATTCACATGCACAATGAAGTTCTCAATTTTACTATCAGTTACTACACTTTAAAGCTGAATGTGGAAGGTGAAAACATTACATATAACCTGTGAATTGCTTGTTTCTCTGTTTAAAAAAACAGTTATATTTAAAAAGTTATTCTGAAATTAATTTATGAAAATGTAATAACTTACATGCTCTACTTATGAAACAATAAAAGTTAAACATGTAAAGCCATAATAGTGGTGACTTGAATATGTAATGAAGTGCATCTGCTCCTAATGGACCCTTATTTGTTCAAAGAATCCCTTAGTTTAATTTATTTTCATCACATCTGGGAAACGTTTTCAGTTCATAGCTCAGTTGTTGAATCTTTATGTCCATACAAATATTTACACTGAAAAATATATACATAAACAAAATGTACAAATATTTACAGCATTTTACAGAAATATACTGGAAATAAAAGCAGTTGAAAGCAAGAGCTTTTTTTTTTTGTTAAGATTGTTACTTTTAATTAACAATTAAACAACAATTAAGGGACTTGTTGTTTCATGTCTTTCTTTTAAAATAAATAAATAAACAGCTCTCTCAAAAACATTTAAAATATTTATGTTTCATTTCTTAAGAAAACGGCCAGTTTATTCACTTTGATGGAAAAAAAACAAACACCCATTATACAGAACTTGTTTATTCTTATTAGTCAAATTAAATTGTTCTGATAGATGAACAGAATGTTCTGAACATCTGATGAAGCATAAAGACATCAGTGAATGGCCACAAACACCACACACCAGATGTCACTTTGTAAAAGTGGTGTGTATCACAAAACTGTTAGTGTAGAGCCTCTTTCTGGCTCTGGAATATTTATATTCATTGCTGCTGTTTATTTTACAGTCATGCCAATGGCAAACAGATGCTCAAGTGCTTTGTTTGGTGTTTTGCATGCGAATATGTATTTGTCTTTTATTTCTTTCCCTATGTTTAACACGAAGTGGCAAAGTGACAAAGACCAAAATATGGCAGTTTTATTTCTTACTGCAGTTAACAGGGATTATTCAATAAATAAAACTTTAAAACATATGTTAGATTTCTTGTAAGATATTGCTGGCTCACTGAATGTGTTAGATCAGGGGTTTTCAAACCTGTCCTGGAGATCTTCAACACTGTACAATATGCATGTCTGCCTCGTCAAACACTCGAGGCTCATTAGCAGAAACCCTTTGAAAACTACCTTTTTTATTAATTAATTCTTCTAACATTCATTAAATACACTAACATTCACTGATCATTTTATAATAGATGTGTTTAATTAACATTTATAAGGAATAAAATAAAAAATACAAATTCAAAGGAGCACGGTGTCTTGGTTCTTTCTACTGCAAACAGTTTTGAGAAACATTAGACAGAATAAAAAGCTTTAAAGGTGGTTATATTTATTATATTTATTATTTAGTTATTCAACTTCTTTTTTATCCATTTGTTGTTGCTGCATATGTGTTACTGCAACATTTTTATTTGCAGAGGTGTCCAATCCTGATGTACGGTGGCACTCTAAAAGCAGGATTATTCAACTGTTGTAGATTTCATTTTAATCTGTATTATAAAATGGTTGATTCCAGTCCTTGATTCTGATTGGTCAATAGCTGTGTTTTATTCACGAATAAGCATGGCTATGACCACTTCGCCCAAACGGTCTGTGTATCACTGCACAACACCTTTAGCTAGTACATAAACAATCAATATGGTATCATAACCATTCCATGAATAGTGCATTTCAGCAAAATTAACTTATTTATGTAATGAATTATGATTGACCCCCGCAGGCTTTATTTTTGTAGTATTCAACTTTAATTTCGAGGCCATGCCTTTCCTCATGTTACTTCATTTTAATATACATGGAAGAAGATCTATCAATGTGCATTCGAAGTTTATGTTCAAGATGTTAGTAACAGTCATAAACTTGAGCATGTGAAGAGTTCTCACCTAATGGGTGGAGCTAGACTTACTGCAGAATGTTGATTGGTTTAGAGATAATCATCACTTGCACGTGCTACAAGAAGAATGAAGAGTCTCCTTCACTCTTTCTGCCATGCTGCTCATGTGTGTTTGTCTTGTTTACATCAGTGTATTTTAGAATTGTATATTTTCAACCACACGTCTTCCTCTTCCTCACACTGCGCTCTACTCCTCCTTACCCCCTTCTCGGGGGAGCTGTTCACAGTGGCCGCAGCATACCCGGGGCAAGGACAGATGAGGTGAGAGAACAGGAGATGGAAGGATGAGAAGAGAGTGAGTTCACTGCTCCTCCTCACTCATGGCGGACAGCAGCAGGGTCCCTCGCACCTGTTGAACAATCGCTCTAGTACCACCGTCTCGGGCCTTCCTGCTGCCCAACTGAAATAGAAAAATACATCAAACAAAGATTTTGGGTAAACAATTGTGAAAAATAAATGCTCACCACAATCAATGCTATGCGTGACTGACTGCGGTAAAGTTGGTTTTATATTCACACATTCGGACTTCCGCGTACAATAACTTTCTAATTTAATGTGCAATAAAGTAATTTTTTGCCAATTCTATTCAGTGACATGATTTCTCAACCTAAAACATTTTTCACAATCGATCAAAATGGCTAAGTATTGTTTTAATGGCATACTTATTGGCGAACTTCCACTGAATGTCCAATGTAGTGTGGCAAACAAGATAGGGACCGTCTAAAAAGTTATACGTTAGTTTATTAGTTAAGTTTAACATTAAACTTGCACAATGATGTTTACAGTCCTACAGAAATATCCCTGTCCATGGTACTGAATCCATCAGATTACTGACAGGTACTCAGAAAACGTTTATTTGGGTTAACAGTTAAAAAATTTGTGGCAAAACATTTTTCAAGATGGTTACTTAAACATCTGCACCTCACATATACAGTATATTCAATTATTTTTTACCATCAGTGTGTTTTATGGTTTTCTTCAATGACACATTATCCAATTCAAAAACTTTCGAAAGGAGGGTCACACCGCTCCAAAACAAGTTGCTAAATATTTATTTGATCCTAAAGAACACAATACAAGTCTTTAATGTACAATTATTTGCTCCATGTGTTCAGTTTCTACCATTACTGTATTCTATGGGGTTCTTCATTCCAGTTCAATAACTTTGGAAAGGAGGGTCACTCCACTACAAAACAAGTTGCTAAATATTTATTTGATCCTAAAGAACACACTACAAGTCTGTAATGTGCAATTATATGCTCTATATGTTCAATTTCTAACATTTTTTTCTATGTATTTTTTTTTATTCTAGCTTTTGAAGAAAGACACTGACTTAACCATTACACATTGTAAAATATTCATTTTACATTAAATAACACACTACAAGTTTTCAGTGTATTATTTGCTTTATATGGTCAATTACTTCTCCCAATCTGTTGCATTGGTTTCTTTATTGTGACATTACTCTATATGTTCAATATGTCTAGATTAAACAGACTAATTATTCTGGGACAAACTGTTAAATGTTTAGATAAATTAAATGTGCTAGCATGATTTTGTGGCCCAAATCAATCAGCTGCGTATCCACATTACCATGGCCTGCTTAAAACAGTGCAAGTTACAAAAAAAATAATGTGAGTGAATAATTGTGAATGAATGTGTATTGTTAGATAGAAAGTCAGGCCTATTTAAAGGTATTATCTTGTTAAATCCAGTTTGAAACTTATGTTCAATGAAACTTTAACATAATTTAAAAAGCCAACCAGCAATTTATATAAAATGTCAGTCATATATGATACAAACTGTCATGACTGGTCTCAACTTTAAGTTGGTTCAGAATGCGTCTCTACCAAAAGCTCTTGTTATATTTATCCCAATGTACATATCCTGTTTAATGTCATGTTCTGTCCGGTTTGATGTAAAGTCTCTTTAATAATATAATGGGTTCGGTACAATGGACAGTTCCTTAAGAATGAAAACATCAGTCAGTGCAAATAGATTATGACATTTTGAAACTTCAATGCTAAAAAAAGAAAAAAAAAGAAAATACATTACAGGATGTAACAGATAATATCCAGTTTGTTTATTCAACACCTAGAGAGCACTGTTATTGAATTGATCCCAAGTCTTTATTACACTTAAAAACTTTTTTTTAAACAAGAAATCATGTTCTGTGGTTTGTTCTGTAAAGTCCTATTTGTTTAGAGCACTTCAGGAAAACTATACTATAAAAAGCTATTGAACTGGATATGCACTAAAAAAAAATATACAGAGCACACTGCTAGTAGAAATTGAGAATCTGAATAAAATATTTCTTCTGTGAAGAATTCTAAAAGCTGTTGAATTGGTTAATGTGTCACTGAAGAAACCAAAACAAAATGTCACTAGAACTTTCTGAGAAAAAAATTATTTTATCCCTGCTAGGCTACACTGTTATGTTACTTATGCATGTATTGCATTAAAAAAACAACAACTCTGGACAAAAATCTAAACTTAGCCAATGCAGCCATATATTGACTCTGAAATAGCTGCCATCCCTAGAATGCTCAAATGCTTGATAAATAAACTTACCACTGCATCTAAACCAACAACATGTTCATTAGATCCTGTACCCACTAAATTACTGAAAGAGTTGTTACCTGTAGCCGAAGAACCGCCTCTCAATATTATTAACTCAATGTTATCTATAGGTCACATCCCAAAACCATTCAAGCTGGCGGTTATTAAGCCTCTTACTAAGAAACCAAAACTAGATCATAGTGTACTGGCAAATTATAGGTCCATTTCGAATCTTCCATTTACGTCTATAATTTTAGAAAAAGTTGTGTCTGCTCAATTGTGCTCTTTCCTGCAATTTATTTTTTATCTGTATGAAGAATTTCAGTCAGGTTTTAGGCCCCACCATAGCACAGAAACTGCACTTGTTAAAATTACAAATGACCTTCTCCTTGCGTCAGATCAAGGCTGCATCTCATTGCTATTTTTACCTGATCTTAGTGCTGTATTCAACACCATAGATCATGATATACTCCTAGATAGATTACAAAACTATACAGGTATTCAAGGGCAGGCTCTAAGATGGTTTAGATACCATTTTGTTTATTTAAATGGAGAGTCATCTCATTTATAACCAGTAAAATATGGAGTGCCACAAGGATCCGTCCTAGGTCCCCTTCTATTTTCAATATACATGTTGCCCCTTGGTAATATTATTAGAAAATACAGGATTAGTTTCCACTGTTATGCTGATAATACTCAGCTATATATCTCAATGAGACCAGATGAAACTTCTAAATTATCTGAGCTAACAGAGTGTGTTAAAAATGTAAAAGATTGGATGACCAATCATTTTCTCCTATTCAATTCAGATAAGAGAGAGATATTAATTATTGGACCAAAAAAACAGTACACAGAATCTAGTAGATTACAATTTGCAACTAGACGGATGTACTGTTACTTCCTCTACAGTCAGAAATCTGGGTGTTATATTAGACAGCAATTTGTCTTTTGAAAATCATATTTCCAATGTTACAAAAACTGCATTCTTCCATCTTAGAAACATTGCCAAGCTACAAAACATGTTATCTGTTTCTGATGCAGAAAAGCTAGTTCATGCATTTATGACCTCCAGAATGGACTTTTGTAACTCACTTCTAGGTGATTGTCCAGCATTTTCAATAAACAAGCAACAGGTAGTCCAAAATGCAGCAGCTAGAGTCCTTACCAGGTCAAGAAAATATGATTATATTACCCCAATCTTATGCATTTTATCAAATTACAAAATCTATAAAACAAATTTTTCAATAACATGAAAAATTCAGAACCATGGACAGTGGCAATTCTGCGAGACTGTAAATATTAATCAGTGAGCATGGATTATTGAGTGAGTTTAATGTTAGATGAATACAGAAAACAACATAAACATAAAACAGAATAATATATCTTTGTTAATTCAACACCTGACAACAGTGTTGTATACATCATTATAATGAACACAACTCTGTATGACACAAAACTACAAAAACAGAGATGAAAAGACAAGAAAACCTGGATCACAGTTTGTTTTGTAAACTCATTATAAGGATTTCCAACTTGTTTGAGAGCAGTCAGACACTCCTTTAAAAACCTGTTGTTGTGGATGATGTGTGATTGAGAAAAAAACTACTACAACACATGGCTAGTACCACTGGAACATAAAAGGCAAACATGCGTACATTGAAGAGTAGTCTGCTCTTTAGGGTGAAATAAAAAAAAATTCTAACTTGTTCTGGAGGACTCCAACCCTTCTTTCTAAAGCTACTGAAGTGAATCATGTGTCAATGGAGAAACCCATACAAAATGTCAGTAATAGATATAGAACATATAAAGCAAAAACATGTACAATAATGGTTTTTAGCATGGTCTTTGAGACTAAATAAAGACTTTACCATCTTCATTGAATGACTTGATCTATTTTTTCCAGACCTATTAAACTGTGTACGGTGTCAATGAAGGAATCAATGCAACACATTGGGAGCATAAATTGACCATATAAAGCAATAACTCGTACAGTAATGCATAGTAGTATGTTCTTTCAATTTAGTTAAACATTTTACAGTTTGTCCCAGAATAATTAGTCTGTTTATTTCAGAGCTACTGAACTGTGTATGTGTCAGTGATGAAAACAATTGTAACACATAGTTTTAATTGAACATATAAAGCAAATAATGGCCCACTGAAGAGTTGCAGTATGTTCTTCAGGTTAAAATAAACATAATCCACCATGCTCTATAACTCTCGAGAGACTTTTAAAAGCCATTGAACTGAATAATTTATCATTTAGGAAACCAATGCAACAGGTTATGAGTAGTTATTGACCATATAAAGTAAATTATTGCAAAATAAGGAGTTACAGTATGTTTATTAGGGCCAAATTATGATTTTCCACCATGTTCTAGGACAGTCCATCAAGCCTTATGAAAGCTATTGAACTTAATCATGTGTCATTGAAGAAACCACAGTAATGAACACAGTAATAGCTAAATATTTTACACTTGAAGCACAGATTGTTTATGAAATATATAAATAATACATTTATCATAACATGCTCTGTAATGTTTTAAATAAAACCAAACAGCGCTTTTCAGCTGAAAAGAATCTTTAGCAACTTTCCATAGCAGTATCATGTAATTTAAAAAAAAAAATTTTTTGGTATCATCTCATTTGTAGACGGTCCCTCTGATGGTGATGACGTCACACTATTCCATAGGCATGAAAATGTTTAGAAACAGCGTGTAAACGAGACTTTTATTTTGCTCTGACGACGTGACGTCTTAAGACTATGCCGAGCTCCTGCATCTGACGTGATTCGGCTGATGAAAGGTTTGTGTTTGTAAACATGTAACGTGTTTAAATCAATGCAATTCGTCCGTGCATGTTACATTTTTACAAGCATTATAAATTATCTATTTAATATGAATTGTAACATTGTAATGCTTTATCTAATATAAATTAAATTAAAGTTATTTTATGTGAGTGAAGCGCAAGATCAGAAAAGGTGCGTCTGATTTTACTCCCTAACGTTAGATCGTAAATCAGTTTATTAGAAACACGATTTCGGTCACTGGCAAGTGACGAGACTAATGGATCTTTTCGAAACTCTCTGAAGACACTGAATCAAATACTTTGCAAAATGATTCACTGATTCGAATCGTCGCACAGTGATGACACCTGCTGCTCAAAACCGTTGTGAAATAAGTCTGTATAACCTGTGTTCTTTTAAGAATTTGTTTTTCTAACAATGTTTTTTGTTTAATCTGGTCATTTAAGTCCATTAACTATCACGCTCACTACTAAACTAGGGCTGGTTGAAAAAGAGATTTAGCTTGGATTTGTTTTTCTTTCTGTGAATTGTTCTGATCTTAAAGGTGCTGTAGGGAACTTTTGTAAAAAAATATTTTTTACATATTTGTTAAACCTGTCATTATGTCCTGACAGTAGAATATAAGACAGATAATCTGTGAAAAAATCAAGCTCCTCTGGCTCCACCCAGTGCTCCTATTGCCATTTGCAGAAACTCCATCGCTCCCGGTAAAAAACAACCAATCAGAGCTGCGGTCCGTAACTTTGTTTGTGTTCAAAATGTAGAAAAATGAACATAATAAGCGAGTACACCATGAATCCATTTTCCAAACCGTGTTTTTAGCTTGTGCTTAATCACTAGGGTACACCTATAATAAGTGTTTATATTCGGACTATTTTAGATTGCTTCGGGGGTACCGCGGCGGAGTAACCCAGTACCTTTGTGATTCTTCATAGACATAAACAGAGAGAAGTAGTTCCGGCTACGATGTTCTTCTGCAAGACGCAAGCAGTTCTGTTTATTAACCGCTAGAGCGTCAAAAGTTCCCTACTGTAACTTTAAACAGGACAAAGTATCCAAACTCAGAAAAATACCTGGTTAAGCAGATGAGATCCACGTGACACATTATAAAGATGGAGTTTATTAAAGAGGAGAGTGAAGACGTGAAGATTGAAGAAACATTCAGAATCAAACAAGAAGATACTGAGGAACAAACAGGTTGGTTTTCATTCTCAAAGCTAAACTTTCAATTGATGATTATTAAAATGTCAGAAATAGTTTAGAACAAATAGGAAACTCCAAGGCACTCTCTTTAAATAAAAATTAAAAAGCCTTTATTTTATGGCTTGGTCATCATAAACCTTTTAAAAACTCCGACACGTTTCGGCATACAAGCCTTCGTCTTGAGGTTTTAAAGGTTTATGAAGACCAAGCCATAAAATAAAGGCTTTAAATAAATTTTTCTTTAAAGAGAGTGCCTTGGAGTTTCCTATTTGTTCTATATTATGATTATCCCATCCAAAGAGCACCTCAAGCTAACATTTTGAGTCCTGGAAGTGCCCCTCTATAGACATTTGATGTCAGAAAAAGTTATTTATAATTATAAATAACAATATTTTTTTGAAGGATTTTAAGTGTTTTTACCTAAAGTTTTAGTTGTCATGGAGCAGGTCACCTCAAGGCATCACTTTTAACAGCTTTTAAAGTATATTCAACTGCGGGTGAGCATAGAATAGTTCAACACATGCACAGTACCACCTAGTAGACTTGTTCTGTCTCAACTAGTAGATGTCAGTACCAGTTTTTACTGAACTTTTCAAAATGTGACGATATCAGCATTGCCCACTAGCCTTTTGAGATTTTGAGAGTTTGGTGTTACTGCAAAAATTTGTATCAATCTGATAGTAAGTAAAAACAGGACCAGTATCACCGAAATTGATACTGATACTTTTAAAAGCATGCATTTGATACTGATATTTTTAAAAGCATGCATTTGGACCTACATGTACTTTCCTGTAGGGGACAGCAGTGTCATGATTCATGAGGCGCTAAAACAGAATTAAATTTGTAGGTTAAAACCCAGGAAAGATTTTAAATACTTAAAGGGTTGGTTCACCCAAAAATGAAAATTATGTCATTAATAACTCACCCTCATGTCGTTTCAAACCAGTAAGACCTCCATTTATCTTCGGAACACAGTTGTGTGTACGGTCTACTGTCCATGTCTGGAAATGTAAGAAGATCATCATCAAAGTAGTCCATGTGACATCAGAGGGTCAGTTAGAATATTTTGAAGCATCGACAATACATTTTGGTCCAAAAATAGCAAAAACTACAACTTTATTCAGCATTGTATTCTCTAATAATAATTCTGTAATGAAGAGAAATTGCAAAAAAAAGAAAAAAAATTAATAACTGGAGAACAATGAATGTTTAAAAAAATACATGATCCTGTCCTTCAGCCTGTTTTGTTCAGAAACAGTATTAATAATTTTTCTTTCAGCACCACTTCTCTTACTTGCCCACAGCCCCCCTCCCCCGTTTTTTAAACATAAACGTGAAAGTACACTATTCAAACTTAAATTGTTACAATCCATAAACGCTTTTGAATACAGACCAAAGATTAGTCTCTTTTTAAAGACATTCTGCAGATTATTGCAGAAGTGAAATAATAAATAAAAAAATTTGAGGATAAAAAAGTTAAAGAAGTTTAACTTTACTGTAAAGAAAATGTACTGTACTATTTTTATTATATTTATATAAAATAAGTATTTTATAAAATGTTATAACCAAAATTTTCTATAAAATTAAAGCCACATTTCTATATAAGTTGTTGCAAATTTGAAGTTGATATAAAAAAGAATTATTCATATGCAATTTTGTTTAGACGTTATACCACAAACAGCCATCGGGTGCCATTCAAACGTCATTTAATTTTTTTTGGTGCACTTTTCTGTCACAGATGTATACATTTCTCTCTCAATATTATGTCTATGACAAAATATCCACCAAATTTAAAATCATGAGACTCAGACCTTTCCAACGATATGGGGGAAGAGCCTGCTAAAGGAATTTAAAGTACAATTTCCATGGTAAAGTAGTGTCTGATTTCAAAATAGTTTTCACAGGATGAATTTGGAGGTTTTAAACTTTCAAATTAAATATAATTTTAATGATTACTAAAACATATCATATGGAAAAAGGAAGTGAAGAGTTTTTGTGACAAAGGTCAGAACTCCTGTTATGGTGTATATGTTTTGAGGAGCACTCTTGTCCTAACTTAATCTTACTTTTCCTCCATATTTTTTTTAACAACAAAGAGCGGTCAAATATCTATTTTGGAGTCTAAAGGGGGTCGCACACCGGACGAGAAGCGCAGCGCCGCGTCGCGTCGCGCCACGTATTTAACATTCGAACACATTATTCTCTATGTGAGTACACACACCGGCGGCGCCATTCGGCGTCTGTCCGCGGCGCCCAGCTACGACTCAGAACGCTGTTCAAATTTCTGCCGCGCCACAGAGCGCCATCCGCATAGTTTTATATTAAAAAACCCAGATGTTATAAACTGAAACTGAAATTAAAGTACAGCATACTTGTTTCATTCAAATAAAACATTACAAAGTGTTTGGTTACGTTTTCAGCAGCACAGTTGCCTAGACAACAGATACAACAAAACAATAACAGACTTATTATAACACAGATTCTTTTCATTAATTAACGTTAAAAACTCAGCTTTTATCAATTAAAATCATATATTTAAAATTAAAATAATAGATGAAGTTAAAACTCTCCCATCTTGCTGCGAAATTGAGCTCACGCATATAGAATGTGCGCGTCCAGTGTGCGATACCTGGAGTTGTCCTACATGTGGCGCGACGCGACGCGGCGCGTCTCGTCCGGTGTGCGACCGCCTTTAGACCTTTCCAACGATATACAGTTTTTCATGATTAGTTTAGGATTTAATTGTAATATATTGAAGTAAACGTAGGTGTCCCATATACAGGATGGTGACCGTTAATTAAACAAATACATTTAAAACAAATATACTTTTCAAATACATTTTTAATAAACAAAGTGCCAAAACAAATTACTGGAGAACAATTTTTTTTTCTTTCTGTTTTTGTATTTTGTTTTTACTTTCTTGTCAGATTTGTTCAGTGTTTTAAAATAAAACAAAATGTATCTCTTTCATTAGACATATCACCCCCAAAGCCCTCCTATGTCCAAGGAAATATCCCTGCAGCCCCCTTTAAAACTTTGACACTCTGCTAAGACCTAGGAGGCACTTCTTCTCTGACTTATTAACTTTCCTGCCTGCAAAAAGAAAATTCTGCGGTTACAGATAATGCAAGGAGTCCCAGGTGTTTCTTGGCAAGCTTGCTAAGAGATGGGAACATTGGTTAATTCTTTTCCCATCAAAGTAGTGGGTCTTGATCCCATTAAATTGATTTATTTTCTAAGGACCGCTGAATTTCAATTAAAGCATCAGTGCCATTTTTAGGTTACAGCTGGGATGGAAGGACTTGAGAGTCAAACTCTGTCCATATCCCAACTTTCGCAGCTGCCCCTGCATGGGAGCTTGAGGAAGATGCAGTAGCCATTAATGAGGCAGAGCTTGTACCGAGCTTGATTCAGGAGCCAACACTGAACTGAGGTCTGGTTCATTTTAGGAATGTAACGATTCACTCAACTCACAATTCGATTCATGATTTTGATTTCACAGTTCAGTTCAATTCAAAATTAAATAATAAGAATATTTAAGAAGTTATGAATTAAATGTGTCCTTTTATCATTGCTTGGACAAAGTGCTGTACATTTCTTTGTGAAATTGAAATATAACTATAATAATATACTAATACAGCTCTTGCTTATTTTTGCTCTTTTGTTGGTTTTGATTACTTCTATTATCCTCATTTGTAAGTCGCTTTGGATAAAAGCCTCTGCTAAACGACAAATTTAGAATTTTTAAAGCAAAAACAGAATGTTTTGACTTCTGTTTAGTGAAACTATACATAAAAAATATCTGCATATAACAGTGTATGAGCTGAATAAGACGCAGATTCACTCTCTGCCAGCAGGTGGGGCTTAAAGCATTTCCTTGGTTTCTGCTGTAAACGAAGCAGCCCTGCACTTATGAACATTGACTGGTCGTTGAATAGTCTTCCTCACTTAAGCATGATGTCTTTCCAAGAAGACAGAGGACTGTGGAAACAAGTTCCTTCTGCTCAAATAGTCTCTCCATCATGTAGAACACAGAATTCCACCTTGTCAACTGATTTTATCAGTTTGTGTTCTGGAGACTTTTCTGGAGTTTTTTTCTGAACTTTGAGCCTTTCTGCTACTCCTGTTCTGTGGTGAAAGAAAGCTACAATAGCATTGCATCTCTGCTGAATGTCAAGGAGAACTTTAATAGAATTTACTACCAAATTTAGGGTGTGTGCAAAACACGGATAATGTGCCCAACCTGCTTTGTGCACAGCAGCATCCATATTGCCACACGCACCCATACCATCAGAGATGCAGGCTTCTGTACCGAGCGCTGATAACAACTTGGGTTGTCCTTGTCCCCTTTAGTCCGGATGACATGGTGTCCCGATATTCCAAAAATAACTTCTTTTTTTGATTCGTCTGACCACAGAACAGTTTTCCACTTTGCCACAGTCCATTTTAATGAGCCTTGGCTCAGAGAATACACCTGCGTTTCTGGATAATGTTTAGATATGGCTTCTTTTTTGACCTAAAGAGTTTTAGCCGGCAACGACAAATGGCACCAACAATGTTTTCTGGAAGTATTCCTGAGCCAATGTTGTGATTTTCCATTACAGTAGCATCCCTGTATGTGATGCAGTGCAGTCTAAGATCACGGGCATCCAGTATGGTTTTCCGGCCTTGACCCTTACACACAGAGATTGTTCCAGATTCTCTGAATTGGATGATATTATGCACTGTAGATTAAGTTTTTATGAGAAACTCCTTTCTGATATTGCTCCACTATTTTTCACCGCAGCATTGGGGGGATTGGTGATCGGCTGCCCATCTTGACTTCTGAGAGATATTGCCGCCCTGAGAGGCTCTTTTTTATACCCAATCATGTTGCCAATTGATCTAATAAGTTGCAAACTGGTCCTCCAGCTGTTCCTTATAAGTACATTGAACTTTTCCGGCCTCTTATGATACTTGTCCCACCTTTTTGGGAATGTATATAGTAGTTCTCCTGAAATCCAAAATGAGCCAATATTTGGCATGACATCTCAAAATGTCTCACTTTTAACATTTGATATGTTATCTTTATTCTATTGTGAATAAAATCTAAGTTTATGAGATTTGTTAATTATTCCATTACTTTTTTACTCACAATTTGTACAGTGTCCCAACATTTAAATAAATATAAGTTTATGAGATTTGTAAATTATTCCATTACTTTTTTACTCACAATTTGTACAGTGTCCCAACATTTTTGGAATCGGGTTTGTACATTGCATATTTTCCCTTCTATTTAAACTTTCCTATTTGGAATCCTGTAATTTGGATCAGGTGTCCTGAAAAAAATCCTAAAACGCTCATCTTTGAACACAGAGAGTGGTTGCAGATCCATTGCAGTCAATTCAGCAATGTTTCTTGTAATATTCAAAGCTCTTGGGGAATCACCAAGGTGAAATAGCCAAATAATTAAGTCCAGCCTAAAGCCTCCCTTGCCTTTTGTAGTCAAACTTGCCAAAGAATGTGGTCTGCAGCATCGTAACATCGTCTCTACTCTGGATGTATCAAAGGTAACTTTCCAAATCTATTTGTCCAGCTGTTGGTAGTGCAAGCACGTGGAGTGCATCAGAAATGGAATGCAGCATCCGTTTATTGTGAGAACGCATTTAATTACAGAACTTACAATGGGTTCTATGTACTTTGACATGCCATATCGCATCGTTCACAGCTGGTGTAGTAGACTTACCTGCCATTTTACACCATAGCAACAGCTCTTGAGTTCAGTGTTTACTCGGCTTTCTGTAGTGCAGCTGTCAAAATTCCAATCATTACATAAACTAGCATTCAGATGTGATAAACATGAATACAAATTTTATTTGAAAGCAAAAAATACATTACACTTACTGTCAAAATATTTACTGTAAAACAAAAGCACTTTACTGTCTTTTTGATCAATTTAATGGATCCTTGAATTAATCAATCATGACGCACCGAATCCCAAACTGCTCCCTGAGCACTGCAGCAAAAAAATGGCTGCCCACTGCTCCGGGTGTGTATTCATGTTGTGTGTGTGTGTCACTTTTGATCTGGAGAACCTATAGAGTAGTATTGCATCCTTCTTACCTCCAAAGATTCTTTAGTTTTATAAAAAAAAAAAAGGTCTAGCTCCATTAGGCATGCTATAGACTGAGCTAAAGAGTCACAAGCACACAAAGCTTTTGAGTAGCAATTGTCTGCAAGATGTGACATCGACATAAAATGGAAAAAAAAAAAAAAATTTTAGTTTAAGTCCTGTCTCTCAAAATTCCCAAATCTGGGTACTAGCAAATCTCATACTGTGCCTATATGACAGGGTGTCCTTCCGGTGTCCTACTTTGTTCAGTATCTATTCGCTGCCTCTTGGGCAGATTATCCATATCCAAATATGGTCTGGGTTACCATTGCATTGCATTGTTAATCTCCAGATTATTTTTACTTTTATTTACTTGTATTATTACTTTTATCCCCTTTCTTTCTAGGCCTGATGTAGAAAGGCTTATTCACGCTCCAAGAACTGAGTTTGGCACCTCTTAAATTTAGGATCTAGAATACAGGTTGTTAGTTTTGTGACTAAATATTTTGATGTCCGTTTCTTTGTGACATCAAACTGGGATTAACATGCATGTCTTTTTTTTCCACCTTAGATGTGATGGCACTGAAAGAGGAGTGTGAAGTACTGATTGAAATGGAAGAGAAAGAACAGTATGATAAACACTGTGACATCATAACTGGAGTAAAATCTTTTAGTTGCTTACAGACTGAAAAAACTTGCTCACAAAACAGGGCTCAGAAGACCGGGACTAAAAATAATTTAACCTGCTTTCAGTGTGGAAAGAGTTTCAGTCGACATGGAAACCTAAGAGTCCACATGAGAATTCACACTGTTAGAGAGCCCTTTTACATGCCAACAATGTGGAAAAAGTTTTGATCTACTTGAAAAGTTTAAATTCCACATGGCAAATCACACAAGAAAGAGCCATTTTACATGTCAACAGTGTGGAAAAAGTTTCAAACAAAAAGGAAACTTTAATAACCACATGAGAATTCACACAGGAGAGAAGCCCTACACATGCCCTCCGTGTGGAAAGAGTTTTAGGCAAGCTGGAAACCTTAAATCCCACATAAGGATTCACACCGGAGAGAAGCCATTTATCTGCCAACAGTGTGGAAAATGTTTCACCTGAAGAGGAATCCTTAGAGACCACATGAGACATCACACCAGATAAAGGCTTTTACCTGCCAACTGCAATGAGTTTCACTAAAAAAAAGGGATCCTTAACATAAATTTCCGGTTTCTTCATGAGGGAAAATCGTGCATTTGTATTACACTGTTTCCTACTGTAGGTGCCCACCAATAGCAAGGTTTGAATTCAGCTAAAGACAAGTTTTGTAATACTGTTAATTTTTATTAAAGAGGGGGGGTGAAATGCTATTTCATGCATACTGAGTTTTTTACACTGTTAAAGAGTTGGATTCCCATGCTAAACATGGACAAAGTTTCAAAAATTAAGTTGTACGTTTGAAGGAGTATTTCTGTTCCAAAAATACTCCTTCCGGTTTGTCACAAGTTTCGGAAAGTTTTTTTCGAGTATGGCTCTGTGTGATGTTAGATGGAGCGGAATTTACTTATATGGGTCCTAAGGGCACGTCTCCCGGAAGAGCGCGCGCTCCCATATAGCAGAGCAGAGACGAGACATCCACTGATCAGAGCGAGAGACCGAAATGTCACAAAAGAAGTGTGTTTTTGGTTGCCAGGGCAAGACAACCCTGCACAGATTACCAAAAGAGAAACAGCATTAAGGGACCAGTGGATGGAGTTTATTTTTACAGAGCATCAACGGAGTTGTGCAAGTGTTTGTGTTTGTTCCCTGCATTTCGAAGATGCTTGTTTTACAAACAAGGCCCAGTTTGACGCCGGATTTGCACATCGTTTATTTCTTAAAGATAATGCAGTCTCAACGAAAAAGGGTCACGATCGTGTGTTGGACCCACAGGTGGTGAGTAAAACTGCTTCAAATATCTCTGTGTTAACTTAGCTATCGGCGCGTAAGCACATCAAGTAAACAACATGCGATGTTGTCATCAAACGGCACTTTCCACATGTACAGCTTAAAAAAAAAAAAGACGACAAAGTGGAACCTTGTCATTTTCCAAAACCGCTAAGCAAATATATACAGTTTCAGTACATACCACATAGAGATGTCATTGCTGATGCTCTTGTTCAATTTCAGCCTCTGGATCTGATTCTGGATCATAAATATATGCTGAATCTGACTGTTAGCCATGGTTTGTTTTGGTTGGTTTTGTCCTCACAGTCTCACAGCTTCCAGACGCGCTCAACGCAAAAGCCTACTGGCGCTCGTGATTCTTTAGCTCCGCCCACACGTCACGCCTCCAGCCTGTCATGTTTTTCCGGGAAAAATCGGTACAGACTATCTTTCTCTTATGAATATAATAAAACTAAAGACTTTTTGGAGTTATGAAGGATGCAGTACTACTCTATAGGTACTCAAGATTAACAGGATATTGAGTGAAAACGAGCATTTATACCTTTTTATAGACATGTAAGAATTACTGAACCTCAAGGCGCTTTGATCTTCTAAGACACTCAAAAGACATAAAGTGCATTAAAATATAGTCATCTGTTCCCACACTTCCCTGAGTGGAGGTGCAGGAAACGCCTCTCTATGTTGGAACAGATACTGCACTCCAATGAGCTCACCTAGAATAAAAACAATAAATAGGAATTAAATACAATTGTTGTGCTTCCCCAGACAGCAGGTGACTCCGAGACAGATCCGTATCTAAACTGGCAAATCCGCGTTACGCCTGTTTCACACATACTTCGTCTGCGATGCGTATGCTTTGAGTATTTTTTTACGCACCCATGTTAACAGGTTCCAGCGTTCACACTGCACTCGGTTGCGGCCCGTCAATGCGTTCCAGGAGCAGTGCGTCTGCAGCAGTGCAGCGATCGTTTACGTAGAGTCTATTTTTGCTGTGCTGCACGCGCTGCATTAAAGTGACAGCGCATTGTTCGCGCTAAAACTGAACATGGATTGGACACGTAAATGCAGTCATTTCACAATATATGTATACTAATTAAACCCTACAGTGTTTCACACTCAACACATGGGTTTTGGCCAGATTTATAACAAGAAAAAGAGCAATTTTAGAGAAACAAGGCAACATATGCATTTTTATATAGGGAGAAAAACGAAGTTATTTAAGACCCAATGGATTGCGTGTAATAAAGATTTAAATGCAAAAAGCAGGAGAGTCGACTGTATCTGACAGTGGTGAGTTTTAATTTTAAATGTTTTTGATATCCTAGCAAGAAAAGTAGACTAATGTTGTGTTTAAATGTGTTGCAGCTTGTTTCAGCAACTTATTATAAAAACCTAGCAGTCAAATGCATGAGTAATACTGTGGCGATTTGGAAGAAATCCATGCCAGCTTTTCACTTTTTCTAATGGGCGGAAATCAATGAAGGAAATTTAATATAAAAGCGAGTTTAGAAACGGAAGTGAGGGAGAGGGAAGTAAAAACAAAACACACGTAGGTTGTATTGGAATGGGACGCACGCTACCTGAAGGTCGTTGCTGTTTTGTGCTGGAATCTGTGCATGCGCTGACTGGGTGCGATCGCCGAAGTGTCGGAGAAATTGAGCTCTACTACATGGTTCGGTCGCCTGCCTGGGGATACACAATCCAGACTGGTTCGTTCGCCTGCCTCAGGTACTAGTGATGTTGTCCATCATTTGTTAACCTCACGTACTCTGTCCCCGGCCCGGGATTAGCGGCCGCTACACGGACTTCCCACAGCCACCACACACACACACACACACACACACACACACACACACATACTCTCATTGCACACGCATACACCCATACACAAACACTCGTTGGGATTATTTAGTTTTCTTTGTTGTGTTTTTTTTTTCCCCCTTTGATTAAAAAGGAACATGTGAAAAGAACTTTAAAGAGGAAAAACGAACTTTAAGACACTTGTGAATCAAGGACTCTCGTGATTTTGTGATTGTTTATGAAATCTTGAATTGAACTTGAACCGCAATATTGTTACTTTCTGTTTACACTTTCTTCTGTCATTTTGTTATGTGAAGTAACGGAAAAAAATACAAATGGTGTGAAAATTTAACTTCATGTAGTTTTTTTTGGAAACCTTTTTTTTTTTCCCTTAAAACATATTTTCTGTTGTTGTGTAACAGTGGCTTGAGCTATTTACGGGGAAACCGAAATTAGTTACGCATTATAAATAAATAAATAAATAAATTATTTTATTTTCTTGACAAGTTTTGCTTGTCTGGCGCCCGAACAATTTAAATTAAATATACATTTATGAAGTACCATTCTTTTTGGGGCAGCCACCGTTACATAAATGGCGCCCAAACAGGGACCTGAAAATTAAACGCTTTGATAAACCTGGACGACTTGAAACTTAAACATTTATATCGTGACCACTTAAACGGGTCACTGGAACTTTGAATTATAGTTTCCCTAAAGGATTACTTGAGTGTTGGTTATTGTCACTTAAAACTGCATATTTTTGTGTTTGTGAAATGTATACTGAACTGAGACAGTTTTTCTTTATTGAAGGGTTTTGTGGGAAGATTTTTTTTTGTTCATGAACTTACATGTTGTTAAATATATAATTGTTACCCCTTAGTTGTCTTGCTGCTATACTGATTGACCTAATTAATGTGAAAGCTGGGGAAATAATCATTTGTGTTATTGAAATCTTATTATTGTTTGTGAAATTAAGGGAATTGTAGTGTGAATTGGACAACTGGACAGACATTTCACACTGAACTGTTAGAGTATTCTGTTCCAATTTATTTTTTTTCAAACATTTGTACATTGTTGTTTTTTTTTTTCACTCAACGTACATTTCACTACATTTTTACACTGACTACACATACATTGACAATCAAACATGGCTACCACTCCTCTCTCTCCATCCACTTTTGTGGACATTGAACCACCGGCACCCGATGTTGCTACCCCAGTCTGGCCTCCAGCACCTCGTCCTCTACTTTCTCCACCTGGACTCTCTCGTGTTCCTCTCCATGTCACTCCTACCCAAGCCAGCACCACTGATGTACCAGGAACCCAGGTGCGGTTTGCAACTTCACCACTAGCTGGCAGTACTCCTGTTCAACCCTTCATCTGGGAGGAGGAACCGAATGGCGACTCTATGCAGATATGTACATTACTTGACCCTTCATCTCAATCTTCGGCGGCACAGCAGGACTTGCCTGGTATCCTATCAACTCCTGGAAAAGGAATGCATCAACTCACTCAAGTTAAAGAAAACTGGGAAACGTTGACACAACATATGCAAACCCATGAGAAAACCATTGGTGAACTTGCCATAGAACTTAAAACCCTGTCTGCACGCCAAGACAGCCTGATTTCTAACCTTGCTGATAAACTCAAGCACAATCAACAAGAAGTGCTCACCCACATTTCTGAAAGTAAGAAGCATGTGAAGGAAGAGGCTGATCAACTCACTAAATCACTTAAAGTTATGATTTCTGATGAACTTCACAGAGCTGAGACTACATATGTGTCTGAAGTGCGGTTTATGATCGACCAACTTCAAGTGGAGTTTCAGCAAGACCTCAAATCCTACCTGGTAATCCATCAAAGAAATCATGATCAGTTATCTACAGAGCTCACCCAGTGTACCCAAATCACAAACACATTGTGTGCAACTGTAAAGAGCTTACAAACTGAACTTGATAGAAGACTCGAAAAGCAAGAGAAACAAATGACTGACCTGCAGACAAGAGATTACTCCCCTTTGCCTCTTAACGCTCCAGTTTCAGCTGTATCACCAGTGACCGCTCCTTTGCTTCCTGCTCCTGTTGTAAAGAGTGATCATCTTAAGATTACATTTCCTACTTTTGGGAGACAGTCAGATGACATGGACCCCTTGCTCTATCTAACTCGATGTCAGGATTTCTTAGCGTTACATCCTCTTACTGATGCTGACATTCTGGCCACTTTCCGCACTGTCCTTTACGGTACTGCCCGGGACTGGTGGGAAGTTGCACGATCCTCAATAACCACGTGGGAAGAATTTGAAGCTGCTTTCCTCTCTGCTTTCCTCTCAGAGGATTATGAAGATGAGTTGGCTGAACGGGTAAGGACACGAACACAGGGAGAAAGAGAGAGCATTAGAGACTTTGCATTTACATACAGAGCTCTCTGCAAAAGGTGGAAGCCCTCCTTGACGGACAGTGAATTGGTGAAAATGATTTTAAAAAATATGAACCCCTATCTTGCAAGCCAGATTCGCAGTCGGGTGAACACAGTCGATGAACTTGTGAAATTGGGCCAACAGCTGGAAAAAGACTACGAACAACAACTGCAATATGAAAAACGTGTGAGTTCTAAGCAACCCTTATCCATGCCTCAAAGACCTATTGCCAACCACCCGGCAGAGAAGCCTTTAGTGCAATGCTGGCGATGTAAAGGCCATCACTCCCCTGGCCACTGTCCTCACTTTGTCTCTTCTCAGTCCCAGTCACCTCAGTCCACCAGCAAACACCTTTCCTCTAATAGCAAGCGGACAACATTTCCAGCTTCCAAAGGTACTGGTCCACCTGGCAATCGCTCTGTGTCTGCCACCTTTCCTCAGAAGTCACCCACAACTGGTAAGAAAACACCACCTACTGAAATTGTTCCACAACAGTTAGTGATACCACTCTGTATTGGTACCTGGAAGGGAAAAGCCATTGTTGATACTGGGGCTAGCTACACCCTTCTACATGAGAATCTCTGGAAGGAACTCTCTTCACAAAAACTCAATGCTTGGACCCAGGGTCCACTCTACCTCGCCAATGGGGAAGCAGAAATTCCTTTAGGTTGGGTAAACCTGCCAATTACCCTACATAAAAAAATATTCACCATATCTGATGTGGTTCTATCAGCCAAAGCCCTGGCCTATGCAGTCGTGTTAGGACTGGACCTTATCTTTTCCAGTGGGCTGCAGATCAATGTTGCAGATCAAAAGTATTCATTTCAGTCCAATCCTAAAGAGTATTATCCTTTCCAGCCAACAAATGCCAGTGTACCAGTTATCAGCTCCCAACATCCAAGGGGAAAGATTGGAAGTAAAAACTCCAACAGTCTCTCTCTACTATCTTCTGTTCCTCCTCCTCAACTTAACATGGTTCAACCAGCCTATCTGGACGACAAGACACTAATTGACACTGCTGTACAGCATGCCCACTTACCTCCGGAAGGAAAGCAACAGTTACTGCAGATCCTCGAGTCAAACCCTCAAGTTTGTACCCTTCGCCTGGGACGTACCGAAGTTACACAGCATCACATATATACTACCCACCAAGTGCCTATAAAACAAAGACCGTACCGTACAACACCTGCCAAACAAGCTGTCATTACAGAGCAACTGGAAGAGATGTTGACTGCCGGCATCGTAGAACCATCACATTCTGGATGGGCCTCACCTGTCGTCTTGGTCCCTAAAAAAGACGGAAGCCTCAGGTTTTGTGTGGACTACAGGAAAGTTAATGCCATTACAGAGAATGATGCTTACCCTTTACCCAACATCACTGAGATCTTAGAGTCACTATCTGGAGCCGCCATCTTTTCCACGATTGACCTTAACAGTGGCTACTGGCAGGTGAACATGGATCAAGAAAGTAAACCAAAAACTGCTTTCACAACTCCATCAGGATTATTTCAGTTTAATGTTATGCCGTTTGGGTTAAAAAATGCCCCAGCAACCTTCCAAAGACTAATGGAGACTGTTCTAGGAGAATTGCGTGGAAACATCTGCTTTGTCTACATTGACGACATAATTATTTACTCACCATCTGTAGCCCAGCACTTCTCCGACCTCCAGGCTGTCCTCCATAAACTGCAAATGGCTGGCCTCACCATTAATTAAAAAAAAAGCAAGTTCTGTCTTAAAGAAATAACCTTTCTGGGACACATTGTCAACGTCCAAGGCATAGCTGCAGACCCAAGTAAAGTGGAGGCTATACGGGAATACCCTGTGCCCACCAACATCAAGGAGGTCCAGCGCTTCCTGGGGTTAGCCGGGTGGTACCACCGGTTTGTACCAAACTTCTCCAGGATCGCTGAACCCATCAATGCACTGAAAAAAAAGGAGGTTCATTCTTCTGGTCACCTCCATGTCAGCAAGCCTTTGAACATTTGAAATGCTGTCTAACCTCTCCTCCCATTCTTGGCCATCCGGACCTTCAATTGCCTTTTACTGTTTACACTGATGCCAGTGACACTGGTTTGGGTGCTGTGCTGACCCAGCGCAAGGAAAAGGGTTTAGAACAAGTTATTGCTTATGCCAGCAGAACCCTGAACAAAGCGGAGACCAATTATACAGCCACCGAAAAAGAGTGTTTGGCTGTAATTTGGGCCCTGGAAAAATGGCAGCACTACCTAGAGCACAAATTGTTCACAGTCATCACAGACCACTCAGCCTTACAATGGGTAATTTCTTCCACAAAAACCAAGAGTCGCCTTATCCGGTGGGCCTTGCGACTTCAGAGATTAGATTTTATCATTGAATATCGCAAAGGAAAACTAAATATGGCACCTGATGCTCTGTCTCGGATTCGTACCAGTTGTAACCTGTACACCAACCAAGACCAGCAGGAGAATGCTGAGTTTCCGATGTCTCCAGCCACAATCTGGGAGGAACAGCACAAAGACCCTCACATCATCAAAACACTTACGATACAGTCCACCATCTAACTGAGCTTCAGACCAAGGCCATGGAATGCTGCAAAAAAGCACAAAAGAGACAGCTTCGGAATTATAATAAAAAAAGACGAGAGGTTACATACAAGGAAAAGGATCGTGTGTGGATGAGGATTTTTCCCCAGTCTAGTGCACAACATCACTTCACTGCAAAATTGGCTCAGAAATGGAAAGGCCCCTACCGTGTCATAAAGCAGATGGGTCCATTGAATTATCGAGTAGCGCTAGAGTCCACTGGCGAAGATGTTCGCATAGTGCATGTGTGCAACCTGAAACCATGCTTTCCCACGGCTGAAGAGCTGGAAAGCCAGGAGAAGAAAAGACTCTGCCAAATATTCAATGAATCGTCTGATGATGAGGAATTCATTGGATTTTAAATATGATTAATATTTCAACAACCATAGGTTGTTTTCTCCAGGGAGGGAGAGTGTGGCGATTTGGAAGAAATCCATGCCAGCTTTTCACTTTTTCTAATGGGCGGAAATCAATGAAGGAAATTTAATATAAAAGAGTTTAGAAACGGAAGTGAGGGAGAGGGAAGTAAAAACAAAACACACGTAGGTTGTATTGGAATGGGACGCACGCTACCTGAAGGTCGTTGCTGTTTTGTGCTGGAATCTGTGCATGCGCTGACTGGGTGCGATCGCCGAAGTGTCGGAGAAATTGAGCTCTACTACATGGTTCGGTCGCCTGCCTGGGGATACACAATCCAGACTGGTTCGTTCGCCTGCCTCAGGTACTAGTGATGTTGTCCATCATTTGTTAACCTCACGTACTCTGTCCCCGGCCCGGGATTAGCGGCCGCTACACGGACTTCCCACAGCCACCACACACACACACACACACACACACACACATACTCTCATTGCACACGCATACACCCATACACAAACACTCGTTGGGATTATTTAGTTTTCTTTGTTGTGTTTTTTTTTCCCCCCTTTGATTAAAAAGGAACATGTGAAAAGAACTTTAAAGAGGAAAAACGAACTTTAAGACACTTGTGAATCAAGGACTCTCGTGATTTTGTGATTGTTTATGAAATCTTGAATTGAACTTGAACCGCAATATTGTTACTTTCTGTTTACACTTTCTTCTGTCATTTTGTTATGTGAAGTAACGGAAAAAAATACAAATGGTGTGAAAATTTAACTTCATGTAGTTTTTTTTGGAAACCTTTTTTTTTTTTTCCCTTAAAACATATTTTCTGTTGTTGTGTAACAGTGGCTTGAGCTATTTACGGGGAAACCGAAATTAGTTACGCATTATAAATAAATAAATAAATAAATAATTTTATTTTCTTGACAAGTTTTGCTTGTCTGGCGCCCGAACAATTTAAATTAAATATACATTTATGAA
Organism: Carassius auratus; assembly: GCF_003368295.1. Taxonomy (NCBI): domain Eukaryota; kingdom Metazoa; phylum Chordata; class Actinopteri; order Cypriniformes; family Cyprinidae; genus Carassius; species Carassius auratus. The sequence goes on from NW_020526038.1 coordinate 265,714, forward strand.
GTACCATTCTTTTTGGGGCAGCCACCGTTACAATACGTTGTTTATATTTGAATTTAAATATGTCTATGAAAGATTGTTACTGTACTGTGTTGAAAGAGTACCACAATGCTGAAAAAGCTTTTTTTTTTTTTTTACATGATTTGATATCAAAATAATGGACAAAGCTTGTGTTTTGTGGCTTAAACAGCCGCGGATCAGTAGCGGACTGCAAACGCGTCCTGTGTGAAAGCACTATGAGTCCGTGCTGCTTCTGCACAACATACGTAACGCACACGAACTGCATACGCACTGCAGACGGATTATATGTGAAACAGGCGTAAAACCGGCGTAGCCACCTCCCCAGCTAACAATTTTTGGTTCCCAGAACATTAGTTTTTGGTTCCCAGAACGTTCTCAGAACGTTAGTTTTTGGATCCCAGAACGTTATTTTTTATGGTTTGTTTTTGGTTAGCCAGGAAAGTTTTCTTAACGTTCTCAGAACGTTAGTTTTTGGTTCCCAGAACGTTCTCAGAACGTTTGTTTTTGGTTCCCAGAACGTTCTCAGAACGTTAGTTTTTGGTTCCCAGAACGTTAGTTTTTATGGTTTGTTTTTGGTTTGCCAGGAAAGTTTTATTAATCCCAGAACGTTATTTCTAGCATTCAACTAACAATTTAATTTACTTTAATAACATACGACTGTATAGAAATAATCAGCTTACAGTCCATTGTTTTGTCATTTTTTAATTGTTGATTAAAAAAATAATAATAAAAACACAATCATGGGGTTGTAGGCTGAGCATCACATTCAAAACATGGCAGAAAGCGAAACAAAATCAAACTAACTACTTCAAACATTTTATTATTAGTGTAATTGTAGATCCTGCACTCTTCCATCTTCACCACAGTCATCTGTAAATATAACAAAGAATAGTAATATTATAACAAATAAAAGTGATATTCTTGTTTCAATCAGTCATTGCCATTGCCTAGTACCTCAATTATAACGTAATAACAGTTTACCGCTAGATGTCACTGTTGAAGAGGGTATTCAAAGGGGCGTTTGTTGTAAAATATAGATGTCAGCGAGCAGCGAGATAAAAATTAGCTATTTACACAAAGTAGGCTACATTAACTGCAAATAGCAATTGATTATTTACGCTAAAAGGGTGTTTGCCACAAAAAACCTGCCATTTTATTGGAACTTCTGGGAAACAGACCTAATATCAAGATCAATCGTACCGTTTTTACGCACTCTTACGATGCTTTTGTGAAACGCTGTATGTAGCCTTCGCTATATATGTGTTAGTCACAGTAGTATCACTGGCATAGTTAATAGCAATTTCTAAATGCATTTAAATACTTGTCAGGGTTGTGTCACAGGGTTGGGTCTAGTTTATTTCTTGGTTTTGTGACAGATCTTAATGTCTGGTGTTTGTGTGAGCGGACAGTCTCTTGGCTGCATGTCTTGTTTCATTTTGTGTGTTCTATCTTTAATTAACAAATACAGTGTGTTTACCATTTTAAATGCCTATGTGGAGCGAATTTCAGGGCCTGTGAGATAAGATCTTCAACTTCTGTTGACTTCATTGATTTGAAGTTCTTCTGTGTTGCTCCTAAAAATTAGATGAAATAATCTAATCAAACTACTTCAACAAATTGTCTCCGAATTGTAACTACTTTAATTGACAATCAATTTTTTTAAGGATTATGGAATTAAACTTTCCTATGATAAGAGAGCAAATCCTAAGCTCCTGGAATGCCATTTTAGTTTTCTTTCCTCTCATGCTGTAGGCATCCAGGACTTCATTGGTGGCCACTTTACGTAGCATCTTGCGCACAGCCGCCCCTGGATTGATACCCCCGATGGAGCGTAGGTAGTTAGTCTAAAACAAACAAACAAAAGACATCACAGTTATGTATTATAAAAACATAGAAATTAACCTAAAGGAATATTTACACCACAAATGAGTATTGGTGTTATTTACACACCCTCACGTTTCTTTAAACCTGCATGAAGTTTTTTTATTTTTTTTATTTATGTTTTTAACATGAAGGAAGATATTTTAAAGAGTGGTGGTAGCCGAACAGTTTATTTTCCCCATTGACTTCCATTTTCTACACTGTGGAAGTTAACGGGGAACAGCAACTGTTTGATTACCAGCACTCTTTCAAATATTTTCATGTAAAAAAAAAAAAAAAACTTCATGCAGGTTTAAAGAAACATATGTGTGAGTAAGTAACAGTTCACCCACAAATGAACAATCCTTTTAAGTAAAATCATTGTAACAGCTGAAAATTATGTAATGAGTGAGCATTTTATTGTCAATGAACATTGACAGCTTATGCAAATTGCTGTATTTATTTTACCATCTTTAGCCTAGTCTCTTTATTTTTTAGTGAGGTATCAAACTCTTTAAGCTCCTCTACAGTTTGACAGGGCCCATTTTCTAGAGTTTCCTCCTCTGTCTCTACCACTGGCACAGTCGCAGCTAACAGTCTTCTCTGCAGTGTGAGGATGTCTTGCTGGTTCTCACAGAGCTCTTGTAACTTCTGCAAGACCTTTGTGCGGTAGTCTAAAAAAACAAACAAACAAACAGACAAACAAACAAAAAAAAACATTATGGAATCCTTTCCTGAAATGTGCATGCATGTTTGTGACCGAGCTGTAAAGCTTACTCTTTGTTGCTTCTTCTGACGAGGTCTGTGGTTCTCCTAAAAGGAGGTCAGACATCTGATCTGCTGTGGCATAAAAAATACCTATGCTTCAAAATTGACATTATACACATTCATGAATTTCAATGAATTTGTTACATAACTTGTTTGGGTGGTGACAAAGTTTGCAGTGAGCATGGCAATGATGCCTCTGCTGTAAATAAATGAACTTTTATTGTACAACATATAGTTTAAATGTACAATAGGTATCCATGGGCAATACATTGTTTATTAACATACAAAACTTCTTACAGAATAAGTTGGGAGATCTTGGCTTTTCCTGATTGCCTGTGGAGAAGAGAGAGAAACATATTACTTTAATTCCATTTTGGATTAAATCTTGAAACACATTTTTTATATTTATATAAAACATATAGATTTCATTCTACTTACAGTTGGGCAGTTGCTGATCTGAAAATACAACAAAAATATAAAAAGATAAAAATATATAAAAAGATGTCTAGGTTGCAAATAAAATTTAATATTGCTATCTGTGTAAATTATGTAACAACTTACATTTAGGTGCAACAGGTTTCGACACCTTTTTCTTCTTTGTAATGTAATCATCTGAAATTAATTAATTTTTGTACGTTTAAATAAAAGGCAAAGTTCAAAAATGCCTTTAATTCCATAGTTCAGTCATAAAAGATAAAATATAGAAGATAAAATATAGTTGTGAACAACTACCATCTGAAGAAATTTCTGTTTCAGATTGAAATCTCTTTGAAATCTCTTTGGCATTTTATGTGGCTTCTTTTTATTTGTTGTGTACTCTGTTTCAATATGTGACGTTTCGGCAACAAGCTGGCATTTCTGGGAGGCTTTGTCATAAGAGTCTGTAAAATATACGTCAAATAATATTATAGCCCAGTCAACATGTATATGTGGGCCCCACATGGTTTATGCTTGGGCTATGTGGTTAGGTCCCAAATATATGGTCCCAAAATGGTCATTTTATCTGGGGACAACACAACACAAATGGGGCCCATGTTACTCTCCTCTTTGGCTTGATTTATGCCCCCAATCTGAACTATCCTAAAGTATTAAAATACACCAGTTGTAACTGGTTAAGGAAAAAAAAAGACCTAAAGTGCTCCGCAAGGCTGATTTTTTTTGCATAGTCCTTCAAAAGATTGTCCAAGACGCTGCAATCAATATGGATAATTGTAAGGCTGAGCATTTATTTATTCCAGTTTGTACTCACACAGTCTTTCTTTTGTTAATAAAGTCAGTCAGTTTAATCAGATCTTGAGAGATTTAATGTCTTTTATCTTCAGTTTATCTAAGGCTGTGTCTGAATAAAGTTGTAGTTTGTGTTCTTATTACTCTTTACACTCAAAAAAATGATTTGTTGGACTTACATAAAAAAAAGAGTGTCAAGTGGTTCCACGCATGTGTGTTGAGTAGTTTCTACAAGTAACAATATAGTTGAATGAAGAAAATAAATTCTGGTAAAGTTGACAAAAAAATTTTTAGTACATACAACCCATTCAGATGCGTCACTACTGCATTTTAGTTATATGTATATTTTACTTAGTAATGTTATGTTACAATTATGATCTTTCATTATGAAAGGGGAGCAATTTTTTTATTATTATTCACTTTAAGTATTTGCTCTACAGGTGTAAAACAAATAATCAAGCATATTTTTAGAAACAGAATTATTTTCTTTGTAAAGTTTTGCAATATACTGCTAAACTGCTAAAATCTGTAAAACATCTTCAATTTCACAGGTCCTTTGAAACAAATACACTACAAGATCAATCATTTAACAGTAAACATTCTTCACAAGGTCTTTTAAAGTGCAACTGGCTTCAAAAATGTGAAATAATCTTGCTTATAAAAATATTACATACATTGAATGTCTGTTGAAATTAAGCAGCATGCCCTTAAATACTGCTAAACTCCATTTCTGATATTTCAGATCTTTAGAATCAACAGTAAAAGTAACATTAAAACTGGCCTCTTTTTTGTAAACAACCACAAACAGCTTTTGGTAAAAAAAAATAAAATAAAATAATAATAATAAACATTCTTACAATGTGCAACTGCCTTTAAATACTGTAATAAAATTTAACTTATAAAAATAAAAGTTCTTCAAGACAGGCAGCCTATCACAAAATGCTACAGTGTTCAATTTTTGATATTTCAAATCATTTAAGCCATTGGTAAATAACATTTTAAAACTGGCCTCTATTTTTGTAAGCAACCACAAACAGCTTAAATAACAGTTTGTTTCATAATAAAGAAACAACACCGTAAAAGAACATTTGTCAATAGTAAACATTCTTACAATGTGCAACTTCCTTGAAATATTGCAATAAAAATGTAACTTCGAAAAATAAAAGGAAAGTTTTTTCAAGACAGGCAGCATGTCACAAAATGCTACAGTGCTAAATTTGTAAAATCGTTTGAGGCATTATTAAAGAAAACAATATAATCAGCCTCTATTTTTTTTAAACAACCGCAAACAGCTTAAATACGGAGTTTGTTTCAAAAAGAAAGAAAGAAAAGAAACAAAATAATAAAAAAAAACTAAGAATGTTTACTATTGACAAAAAGGTTATTCTTTTACTATGTGCAACTGCCTTCAAATATTGCAATAAAAATTTAACTTCGAAAAATAAAAAGAAAGTTTGTTCAAGACAGGCAGCATGTCACAAAATGCTACAGTGCTCAATTTTTGATATTTCAAATAGTTTGAAGCATTGGTAAAGAAAAGATCGAAACTGGCCTCTAATTTTTGTAAACAACCGCAAACAAATTTAACTTCAGTTCTTACGACTTCACAGTTCTTACAAACCATAAACAATCTGCTCAGGTAAGGCAGCATGCCTTAAAAAGCTGCAAAACTCCATTTCAAATTTTGGTGCCATCATCAAAGATAACATTAAAACTGGCCCCTAATTTTAAAACCAGATACAATGTAAGTCACAGCTCTTCCCCAAAAAAAAAAAAAAAAAAAAAAAAATTGGACAAATGAAAGAAAAATCAAGACGTACCCATTCAACCAACAAGTTTGTTCTTGAGAACCTGTATTTTGTGTGACAGTTTCTGTGCATCAAGTCCCAGCAACACTTTCTGGAAAAACTCAAAAGTGTACTTCAGGTCTGAAGAATAACTGAGATTCAAGCTGTAAATGACTCCCAAAAGAATAGCACAAGCCTTGGTAACATCGCCAATATTCTGAAGAACTTTCACTCCCTCAACAATCAGTCCAACATCTGATGGTGGGTCACAGGCTTCTGCATCTTCAGGTCTGATGATGTAAAGTTCAATTACAGTATTGGCCATGTCTCTCTCGGCATTCTCAAAGTCTGTGTCCTACAAAACACAAAAACAGTAACACTTTGTCACTTTAATTGCATCAATAATGCAGGTTGTAAATCTAACATCTCTTAGTAATACATCTAGAAAAAACAAATAATCTGAGAATTCTGTATTAACTGTCCATTCCTTAATGTTTCACATCAATGATTTGCAGTAACTTACAAGACTACTTTACTGTGTCTGTTAGGGTTGTCAAAAGTACAGGCTTGAAATTTTAAATGTGATGAAACCAGCATTTTTCGCAAGAAAATCACTACCGCTTATTGGCCATAGTGTTCATGTGCTCAACAGATATGAATGTGATGCTATTCACCAAGCGCTCGCACAGATTAACACAACAGAGTTTAAAAGCCGATCTATCAGCAGATCAGTAAGTGGTTCCTTAATATATCTGCTGAGACACGGCTTACAAACACTACCATGTGTGAGCGTAATCTGTGTAAGCACTCGGTGAAGAGTTTGAAGCAAAAGATCATTTTGGCCAATCACAGTTATCTGTCAAGCATGTGAACACTATGGCCAATGAGAATCTGCTCAACAGCGCTAAATTCTCACAGGAAATGCTCGTATCACAATTTTTTAATTTTAGTACTGACTGGTACCGAAGTCAGTACTTTTGACAACCCCAAGTTAAATATATTTTGTGTATATGGATTTCTTGATTATATTACGTGGAGTTTACTCATATATGACCCCTGTAATGTATGGTCTAGTGATTGGGGGTGGGGTACTCTAAATATTTACAAAAGACTGCCTGAGAACACTTACTGCATACTCCTTCATGAGGTTTTCATAGTCTTCATTAAGATACACAGAAAGTGCTCTTAGAATGCAAGCTCTCCGAGTTGAGATAGTATCATTCTGTAGAAGAGTAGAGACATTACGTATAGACAATGGCAAAATACTGTACTAAAGAGGACATTATTTACAAGCATTATAAATACAAACTACTAACCTCGTCGATGGTAGCCATCAGTTTCCAAATTTTACGTCCTGCAATTCCTCCTTTTCTCCGGTAGATGCTGGACAGCTTGCTTGTGTAACCATCCAGTTTTGACATAAATGTTTGAATTAGTGGGACAGTAGTGATTCGAGTGAATTCAGCAGCAATCTGCAGATTTAAGACACGTAAGATTACAGTAAGGATAGCTTTCATGTTTAAAACATTTTTTAGGGTCATTCATTGACATCTGAACACAAGAGCATTTTAGGCTAACTCTGCATGGACATGAATAACTAAAGCACAATTTGACATAAGGGAAATGAATTTCCATTTGTTTCACCACTAAAAAATATTAAAAAAAATAAATAGTTATACCATCATATTTACCTCATGTTCACAAAACCGAGCCGGCCATCTGCTTTTGAAGTCAACAATGAAGGGCATCTCTTCAATCACTTCATATCTTCTGTAGACAAAAGTTTTCTCCATTTTGTGTTTAATAATTTGATGGTTGTCCCTTTTCTGGACCTCAGACAGCAATGCCAGTCGCTCTTCCTCTAGGCTTTGTTTGTTCTCTCCAGCTGGATAATCAGGGTAGAAATTGACTTCAGCCTTCTTTGGCTTTTTGACTTGGTTTGGACTTGTATTTTCACCATGTTTGTGTTTTAAAGAATTAATCTTTACTTCAGAACAGCCAGCTGCTCGCAGTGTATGCCGATAATTTGCCATCTTCCACTGTAGACTGATTTTCCAGCCATAGAACCCACCAACTGATCCCTTTTCCTGTAGGCATGGATGCTTTGTAATCAGGGCTTTTGCAATCTCTTCATATTCTTCAATCCTAGGGTACACTTTGTACTTCACTACTTCTGCAGCCAAGGATTTCAGAATTTCTGATTTTAGTTTAGGCTTTGAGTCTATGTTAAGTGAAGTACCATCTTTCAAGAACTCTTCGTGGGCTTTCTGCAGTTCCAGCTCTACCTCATAGGGAAACTTAGGGATCAGAAAGTTAGTTGGCCAGGTTTCACTCCTCAGCTTTGTGGATGAAGACAGCTCAGAAGTTGAGGCAGAAGCAACATCAGACGTTGTTGGCGAAACTGTCAGGCAAGATGGTGACAGAGATAAAGTTGATGAGCGTATATCAGTATCCGCAGAAGAAAGAGAACAGACATCATATGCACTATGTGCTACCACTTTGACTGTTCCTTTGTCCTGGAGATCCACAGTTGAGGTAAGATTCAAGAAATCATCAAAGTCAGTATCAAGATACTGCAGCCTGAAATCTCCTGTAACCCCACATTGTTTCCTAATCTCAAATTTAAACTCTTCAATAGATTTGGGTATTCCAGAGGGCAGCGTCAATTTCAATGAATTACTATCTCCTAAGACAATTTTGAATTTTGCTGGCTCAGTCATTTTCTGTTTGATCAATCACTCTGAAAGAGAAAAAAGAAAACTGGTCAAGCAGCATGTATGTACCTTTTCAAGCAAACCATACGGATAGCACCAACTTTATAGTCACAGAGAGGATAAGGGTCTGCCAATTCAGCCAGCTCTATAAACGAAACATCCCTTGGATGCGGTTCCAGTTCAAAGGATCGATAGTGTTCATTGTACCAGGAACCTAACTTTCTTGCTATAAAAGCAATTCCATCTTTCAAAACACAAATCTGCACAATTTCTGCAAAATCAGGCAGCCCACTGATTGTTCCATGCACAATGATCATGCCCTTTGTGTACTTTATGCCATCAGAAAATACTGTCTGAGCTAAATTAACAGAAGTGTTCGGATATCTTTGTTTAAAAGTGTAAGCAACGTCTTCATGAAGAACATCGACAGGGACAGTTGAAATGCATTTAACCTCTACAGACAATTCATCACACCGGCCTGACTGCATAAATTGACCAACCATGAGCTGATGTTTCCTGGCCAAAGTCTTGGTGATATTTTTGAAACAGTTAGTGTGTCTAGCTTCTTGTTTAAAAAAACTGTGCTTGGCTTCGAATCTCATTGTCCAGAATAAGATAGGTGGACCAAAGAGACGGATCATCGCTGGATAATGTTCCAGAAAGTGATGCTTTGGCAAAAGCCTTCTTTCTGGAAAAAGTACTTGGAACAGATTGCGGTGTATTTTGCTCTCCAAGTATGCAACAGACTCAGTAGTATGCACAGGACACACAACAAGTTCAACAATGTCTTTCAGGAGAAGAATGAGTTCCCAAGCAGGTTCATCCTGAGGTATAAGTTTTCCAACAATTAATGGTATAAGCCGCAGCAAACACCAATTCTCATGTGCATTTCCCCCAATAGTTTTTTTCCTTGAAAAAGTGAGCGGAAGCACATGAGGGCGATTGGTTTTATCTCCCCACTTGAATGGGAATTCCTGAATCAGCTTATTAAGTTGATCAAAGGTGAAATATTTCTTCTTTGTAAATATTTCAAAGCATCCAGCCAACTCAACAGGCAATATACCTTCTAGGAGATCATGGGCAACATCTGGCGGAAAACCTGCAGTAACTTTAAAGTATAAGAGGTTCTCAGATAAAGGACAAGCATTTTTTACACCACAACATGCTTCTCCTTTCTTACATGCATCTGCTACATGTACATCATGCTGCTCTTCAGATCTGAGAGGAAAAGCACCATCTCTGACCTCCTTTGACTGAATATCTGTGCGTGTAGTAGTGCAAAACCTACAAAAATATTCCCCTGAAAAATTCTCAACAAAACCTGCTAATGCATGTGCACCAAGATTGTCCGCAACCACATACTGCACTGTGCCTCTGATAAATGTTTTCAAGTGACTGACAAACACACCCTGTTGCTCTAAAGTGATGAGATCGTTAACAAGAGGCTCAAAAATCTTTCTATAGCCATAGGCCTTCACATCATCACTTTTACATAACAGAGCGAGATGAATTGAGGACAACGATGAACTACAGCCTGGTGGTAAGTTCCCTAAGATCCAATAAACTGCACAGATCTTATGCTTTTTGCGTGACGTTCCTAATGGATTACACAGCTCAAAGTCATCTATGTACAGACACAAGGAGAGTCTGAGCTCAGTCCCTGAGAGAAACTTATCTTTAAAGTGCTGACCATCATTTATGATTTGCTGCCCTGTATGAGCACCAAGAACTTTATCAAGTATGTCTTTCTGATTAAGCAGCTGTTGTAGTGATTTCAGGATGGGTATGTATTGGAAAGATCTATTTTTTTCAGAATGAAGAATCATTTCAACAGGTTCAATTATTTCAAAATTTTCCCTGTAATATTTCATGCGCCTGAAAGCCGTGGCTAAAGGGCCATCTTTTGAAGTAGCTTTCAACAGAGGATTGGATGATGACAAAGAACTGATAAGCTCTTTTATGACCAGCTGATCTACATGAAGATTGTGTTTCTGAAATGTATCAAGAATAACCTGCGTTGATACGGAGCCTAATGCAGAACTGATCAAGTACTGAAAATCTGTGATAAGTTCATCAATAGCAAAGCTGGTAAGGAAAATATCCAATGTCTGTTGATGTCCACTACGAAAACCGAGTTGTGTGCGCGGACCGGTGGTCACCCCTGCTTATATACCCGCTGGCAGGTTTCGCGGGCATGGCACGCGAAGAATATCAATTGTGACAGAAGATTTTATATTATATATTTATTTATTTATTTATTTATATTTAATATATATATATATATATATATATATATGATACCTTGCGTTACTTTGTCAAAAAGTGATAAAAGAAAACGTCTATATAAATAATAAAATAAAAGAGATCTAAGTAATATATTTTCACTTTAGAAAATAAAAATATTAACTAAATTGACTAGATTAACGAAATTGATTAACAATTAAAATTAAATGTAATTAAATGTAATTATCAATGAAGATTCGGGAGGAGCGCGTCAGATACTTAGCCTAATCATCACAGGTGGACCACAATCAAGTAATGAATCCCACAGTATAAATATCGCTGACTTACCTCTATCCATTGACGGTTTATCAGCATGCTGGTTCGCTTCGTCAGTCACCTTATCACAGACCCAATTTTCGTACCAACGAAGAGCGCTAAACAGGGGATTTATAAGACCTGCTGCTTTTGCCGGACCCGAGATCATTTCTACCCAGCCAAACACGGCCGTTGAGCAGCATTAAGCGTCATCGCGACAGCTGCTATCCTCGCCAAGCCACACATCGTGGCCAATAGACCGTGCAACTCCGAGCTCGTCTTGCTCGATACACGATCGTGCCGCCCGAGACCGAGCTCTCGTAGAGCGCTGGATTGCAGCAGAAAGAATCCAACCACGGCTCAGTCTTTCACCACGGCGTTCCGGCCGAGTGGCAGTGTGAGGCCGCTTCCTCTAGCGGCGCAGACTAATACGTTTCCAGGCGAAGACGCAAAAAAAAACAGGTTCTTCTTTTTCTTCATTGGATTTTTACGGCAGTTCGCATTCAAAGTGTTGCATCTAAAAGCAGTTTTGCGGCTAAAGTTTTGTTAAACTACGTCTTGACGTAGTTCTGTCTTCTTCTAGTAGCGTTTTATGGCGGTTTTGGCAAACCAACGTAAAGGTGCATTACCGCCACCCGATGATCCGGGGTGTGGATCCCGCATAGATTTGGACTACAGATCCACCGTTCCGTCGGATGATGATGCCACTTTTAAACACGAAGCCAAAGGCATTAGGTTAGATTATCGTAATGCCTCGTTCTCAGGCCTTCCAGCTAAATCGTTGAGCAAGCTTCAGTATTCTGCCGCACGCTTGTACTTCTCCTCGCGAACACATTACACCGGTTCTTTCACAATTACACGGGCTTCCCGTAAACGTGAGAATTTATTTTAAAATTTCTATCTTAACATACTAGGCACTTCATGGGACTGCACCTGAGCATCTTTGTGAACTCATCAGTCCTTATATTCCATCACGCTCTCTTCGCTCTACTAACTCTCTTTCACTTCACCAGCCATAATGTGAGCTAAAGACCATGGGGCAAAGAGCCTTTTCATATGAAGCCCCTAAGCTATGGAATGTACTTCTTCTGCACGTCAGATATGCACCTATGTTGGGCGATTTTAAAAAAGTTGATTAAGTCACATTTATTCAAGACTGTCTGTCTTTAATGAATTGTTGTATTGCTTTTGGCGTTTGTTTCTACAAATAAAATGCATTCTTATTAGTATTTATTATTATTATTATTATTATTATTATTGTTACATTCGCCTTACCGCGCACGTTTAAACCTCGCCGAAATGATACAGACATAAGTTTAAAAAAAAAAAAAAAAAAAAAAAAAAAAAACCTTAAGTCTCTGGATAAAAGCGCCTGCTAAATGCTTAATTTAATTTTAAAATTTTAATTTCCATGCAAGTCTCCTGGTAGGACCAAATCATTTAGGGACCTATTTTACCATTCACTGGCGTGATCACTCAAAATTAATCTAAAACGCATCTGCCCTCGTGTTTAGATGCAGGATAGCAAGTGTGAGTAAAATTACCATCGCCTTTTAAGGACCGTAATACGAAAAAACCGGAAAGTAAATCTCTTTAGAAACCACTTGGAAGCGAATAGCACATAACTGCTGTTAACCCATTTGCTGCAAGCATCGCCAACGCCCCCAGTCTACGTTTCATTTTTACAGCACGTTAAACATCACTCTCTTACTTGATCTGGATAAACCGCGCATCAATTGAAGTCCAAAGACTTTGGCTTTTATATTTGACCAATATTTCGATAAAACATAATTCCAGTGATTAATTTTCCATCATGTCAGGAAAACTATTCCTATTCCTGAACGGTAAATGTCAAAGTGTTAGCTCATGGACAAATGTTGACCATGGATCTAGTCAGAAAGAATCATGAACAGAAACATCTTTATTTTGGGTATATAATTTCTGCCTCCATGCCAAAAATGGGGGGTGTCTGGTAAGGGGTTAACGTTACTGCTATAATCATGTCTTTCGGTACAACGCCTTAAAAAGACTAAACATGCTCAATAGTTTCCAAAAGCCTCTGTTTCCACAGTCCATAATACAACGTGAAAACAGCGTTCCAAACGTATCCGCTCGGGAGTCCGTCTAAAGAGCCCGGAGGCCAAATGAGAGGAAAGATGCTTTTCCAACAGGAACATAATAAGGTGGACAAGGCCTGAGGAATTGTCAAATCAGGCAACAAATTGCTAAGCTGGTAACACAGTAGGCTACCCATCCATTTTTAGCTTGCCCCATCAAATATTACTAACACTTTTTACTCTTCCCACAGCCAACATCTACAGCAGCCGAAGCAAGTAGCCTTTTATGTACCTCCTCACTGCCGCAGCAGTGTCTGCTCCCGCAGAAGCCTTTCCTGTACCTCCCCACCGCCACTGCAGTGTCTGCTCCCACAGGAGCCTTTCCTGTATCTCCCCACCGCCGCTGCAGTGTCTGCTCCCGCAGGAGCCTTTCCTGTATCTCCCCACCGCCGCTGCAGTGTCTGCTCCCGCAGGAGCCTTTCCTGTATCTCCCCACTGCCGCTCTTTCCTGTATCTCCCCACCGCCGCTGCAGTGTCTGCTCCCGCAGGAGCCTTTCCTGTATCTCCCCACCGCCACTGCAGTGTCTGCTCCCGCAGGAGCCTTTCCTGTATCTCCCCACCGCCGCTGCAGTGTCTGCTCCCGCAGGAGCCTTTCCTGTACCTCCCCACCGCCACTGCAGTGTCTGCTCCCGCAGGAGCCTTTCCTATACCTCCTCACTGCCACGCAGTGTCTGCTCCTGCAGGAGCCTTTCCTACACCTCCTCACTGCCACGCAGCGTCTGCTCCCGCAGGAGCCTTTCCTACACCTCCTCACTGCCACGCAGCGTCTGCTCCCGCAGGAGCCTTTCCCGTTCTCCCCACTGCTGTAGCAGCGTCTGCTCCCGCAGGAGCCTTTCCTACACATATATATATATATATATATATATATATATATATATATATATATATATATATATATATATATATATATATATATATATATATATATATAAAAAAATAAATAAATAAATAAATACCACACATCACCTCTGCCTAAAGGCATGCAATGCATCTGAGCTTGCGGTGACAGCATCATGTATCGACAATAGCCAAGACGATATTAGGCCCATTTTCCAACCAACGTTTTTTATAATAATCATTAGGCGGCCTACCTTAAATCGGCTATCAAACTGCTCCGTTATCCCATCTCAGCACTGCATTTCCCGCTCGCCCGTGCTCTCAAAGGATGATGTGAGCCCGTAGGTTTAAAAAAAAAAAAAAAAAAAAAAAAAAAATTCACTGGACAAGCTAGATGACCGTAGTGCCGACTACATGAACTAGCAGTATTTAAATATAGTACTTATACTTAATACCAGTGTATCAGTACGTCCGAAAGTATATATATATATTTTTTTGATTATTGGTGATTCCATAGGCTCTTTTCGTGCACCTGCATGGTCAAAATGGTAAATAGTAAGCTCAGAAAGTATAAAGAATCTTTCTCTTACTCCACCCATGCACGATTACATCGTCGATATGTACCATCGATCTCACGTGCTGACAATGACCACATCGCCGATACATGGCACCTATTTGGGGTATACTGGCACAGGAAATCCAATTTATTTTTGCACTCTTAATTTCGGATACTATGACTGCACCAAGATTTTTTCGGACTTATTATCGGAAGCAGCTCATTGGATTTGCTAAACAATTATTCAAGTAAGCCTCACAGCGTCTACCCTCGTAGACAAATAAATCATCTTTAGTATCGAACTCCCTGCAAGGCCCTGCAAGAGGGCTCCCGGTTGAACCAACCTTTGCCTTCTCCATTCAACTATCAGCAAAGCTTACTCGTTTGACATCCCAAGTATTACAATCCTGCCAGATGCTTTCCCACTTAATCAATCTTGGACTTTCCATCCGACCACCAGCAAAGCTTACCCGATTAAAATAGGCCGATTAACCAAAAAAAAAAAAAAAAAAAAAAAAAAAAAAAAAAACGACATTTACCTATCGAACACCAATGAGTACATTGCAGCCCAAACAGTCTCCCGGACGGGCCTATGCTTGCCAGCCGAAAGCGAGTCTCATCCATCCGATGCCGTGAGTCGGGATCTCCCTTCGGATGTTGCCAGAGTCCTCCTTGTCGGCTAGCCCAAAAGCTTTTTATCTGCCAAACCGAGAGGACCCAGACGTCCGTCATCCTGAGTCTCAATCTCCTGTCGGAGGCTTCATGGGCCCTCTCGGTCAGCGTTAGGCCCTTCACCCACTGAATAGCAGGGGCTATCAGCCAGTAGGGCCCGTACGCCGACACCGTGACCTATTCCGGTCGAGGCAACTCGGGTCCTCCCGGTCGGGCACCACAAACACGCTGCTCCTCCTCATCGGCCGGTAGGGCTCACCGTTCCAACGCCAAAAAGCTCTAGTTGAGCATCGGCCCGAGCCCTACCGACCGGGCGCCAACAACCACGTAGTTCACTAGCTGCAGCCGGTAGGGCCTACTCTCCCAACTCCCATGTGGCTCCCTCCGGAGTACGTAGGCCCTTCCAGCCTGCCAACGAGATGACTTCTCAGAAACCAAATCAGCCCCCGCCAGTACTCTGCTTTTTTGGGGGGGCATTCTTTAAACTGGCGGCTGTCCTCTTGTACATTTGCCTTTTTGGGGGGTACTCTAGGTTCGGGCAATTCCCGAGCTCGGAGCCCTTCCCCGGACAGCACGCCAAATACGCATACCATACCTCAGCTAATTATATGTAAGCGTGAACTAGTGAAATGTAATTATCAATGAAGATTCGGGAGGAGCGCGTCAGATACTTAGCCTAATCATCACAGGTGGACCACAATCAAGTAATGTGTATAAATATCGCTGACTTACCTCTATCCATTGACGGTTTATCAGCATCCCTCCTCCACCCCATCTCCTCACTTCAAGTTCACTTTACAATATACGGGGAAGGGGGGGTACTCTAGGTTCGGGCAATTCCCGAGCTCGGAGCCCTTCCCTGGACAGCACGCCAAATACGCATACCATACCTCAGCTAATTATATGTAAGCGTGAACTAGTGAATTAATTAAAATTAATCTGTTGTGCAGTCAGTGTTGGGTACCTGGAAGGGATGGGAAAATATACGTAATATTCAACAACCCATAGGTGGCGATATATGCGAGTCGCCAATAAGCCAACACTAAAAGAGAAGAAACCGCTACACCCGACGCGAGTCTGTGTTTTTGTGTTCTTGATGTGCAAATGTTTGAGAGGTTAGTAGTATGTAATATGGAATAATGTGTGCAAATTTATGGTTTTATCATAGTGTGATAATTTGTGGGATTGTGAGTGCTTTCTCCAGAGCTGTTTAACGCATTTTGCACGCGGCCCTGTTGAGGTTAAGGCCGGTATACATTATATATAATGTTGAAAATCTGTGAAAGTAAGTCAAACATACAAGAGAAGGGCAAGGTGCATCCATTAGGTGTGAATGAAACCGTTTTCCATACAAAATAACCGGCATATACACACTCAGTCCAACACACACACAAGTGTGTGCACAACAAACAGGATATTTGACAAAAAAGAGCAGAAGGGGTTTTACTTAACACTTTCTTTACCAGAGGCAGAAGAAATACAACACAAGTACCAGAGTTTAGTTAAACATTAACTTTTCTGAGTGTCCATGGAAAAGTGCAAAACCAAACTAATTGGCTACTAGTTAATCATGTTTGACTATATAGGTCTATTACTACGTGCTGAACAAATTCTTGGTAAAACTGCAAATAATAAACCTATATAAAATTTAATCTTTTATTACAAGTGGCAAAAAAAGTTATAATAGTAAACAACACCTAAAACTATTTGCCCAGTTATTTATTTTTTTAATGCTGCAACAAAACTTTCTGTTGTCCCATTTGTTCCTGTTTTAATAAAACTTGTAAAGCCTGTTGTTTAATTGTATTGTCATTTTGTTTAGTCTTTTCCAAAAGACTATGACCCCCCCAAAAAAAATGTGTTTGTATGGTAAAAATCATGAAAAATCTTTCATAATTAAATAGTGACTGCCTATCTGTCCCCCACAGTGAGCAGAGTACAGAAGTGTTTTTGCCACTTACTCATGTTTTGCAGCCGTTTCAACACACAACATATTGTACCATGTTTTCATATGTCTCGTCTTGTACCATATTATGCAGTTTTCTGTTTGCTTTTGAGAAACCTTTCAAAGAGATTGCCTTTTAGACACAGTGTGTGGTACTACAATCTTGCAACCAATTACACTCATGTTACAATTATCAGATGGAGGAATAGAGAATTGTAAAGTATTGGTTAAATACTAATCACAACATGATTCTGCACATGTGGATAATAAATATTGATAGGTGATATTGATAATGTGCTTGTAAGTGTTTCCAACGCTATTCCCCAATCTAATTGGATTCAATTTGTCAATTGTCTAGTAA
This sequence comes from Carassius auratus, assembly GCF_003368295.1. Lineage (NCBI taxonomy): Eukaryota > Metazoa > Chordata > Actinopteri > Cypriniformes > Cyprinidae > Carassius > Carassius auratus. Next base: position 283,114 of record NW_020526038.1, read on the forward strand.
TTTGCTTCAAGAACCGAGACCTGAATGCAGCATTCCCGGAAAATGCTTACAACTAAACACTAAAAACATTGTGCATTAGCGCCCTCTGCGGCCTGATAATGGTTATGTAGCCTAATCTTTTCTCTGGCTTGTGGAACTAACTGATCACACTTGGGAGACTATTTTTAATACTATAAATCTTTAAATTGTTCAAACACTTGATTTCTCTGTAGGACAGTAGAAGTTTGTGCACCTCAGAGAAGTCGTGGAGAATTCGTGGCCTAATGGTTAGAGGGTTGGACTCCCAATCGAAGGGTTGTGAGTTCTAGTCTCGGGCCGGATGGAATTGTGGTTGGGGGGAGTGCATGAACAGCTCTCTCTCCACCTTCAATACCACGACTTAGGTGCCCTTGAGCAAGGCATCGAACCCCCAACTGCTCCCTGGGCACCGCAGCATAAATGGCTGCCCACTGCTCCGGGTGTGTGCTCACAGTGTGTGTGTGCATTTCGGATGGGTTAAATGCAGAGCACAAATTCTTAGTATGGGTCACCATACTTGGCTGAATGTCACTTCACTTTCAAATTTGGTTTGTTTTCAGCTGCTATGAAAGGTTACATTTTTAGCGTGTTTTATCAATTTATTGTAATCTCAAATCGCTTACATTGTATGTCTTATGAATTTCTGCAGCAACTTAGTTAACCAAAAGTAACCTGCAGGGAACATTCTGGGAACGTTCTCTTTAGGTTATAAAAAATTGCCAATAAATAACCTTGAGGGAACGTTCCCATTAGGTTATAAAAAATGCCAATAAATAACCTGCAGGGAACATTCTGGGAACGTTCTCTTCAGGTTATAAAAAATTGCCAATAAATAACCTGCAGGGAACGTTCTCTTTAGGTTATAAAAAAAATGCCAATAAATAGCCTGCAGGGAACGTTCTCTTTAGGTTATTAAAAAAAATGCCAATAAATAATCTGAAGGGAACGTTCCCAGAATGTTCTCTTTAGGGTACTAAAAAAACAATAGAGAACGTTCCCAGAACGTTCTTACTTGGTTCCCCCAAAAAATAACCAAACAGGAACGTTAGGGGAACGTTCTGTGTTAACTGGGTCCGTTCCAATGCTCCAATAAGGATCCAGCCCGGGCCCGGGTTTTAGTAGGCGGGAACAGTCGCAAAGCAGATTCGGGCCGTATCTGTGATACGAGCGCGCGATTTTTCTTTCTGCAATTAGAAGAGGCCAGTCGCCACTCTAAATCCTATACCTCAGTCTTCACAAAGGTAAGCAACATAGTTTGCTCAAACTACTATTGATGAATATAGCGGACTCTAATATTATCAGAGGTGAGCATGCTAACATGAAGACGGTCCAGAGAACTGTAATTATATGAAATTGACGAATTTAACTGCTTCTATTTATTATGAACTATTATGTGACATGACCCAAACGAGGGAAATGAGCAGGCAGAAGGCAGTAGTGAAGTTTCAATAAACAAACATTTTGTTCAAAAGAAAATATAATTACAAAGAAAACTAACATTAACATGTTAAACAGATATAGCAGACCTTCAATGCAATTACCCACAAAGGAAAAATGTAAACAAAAAACAAATATCAAATAAACAAGACCTACAGATGGCCACCGGTTACCTAGATTGTGAAAAAAAACAGAAATGGCAACCGTGCTCCCACTGCAAATCAAGCTCGCGGCAATCACACTGCAAGCCTAAAGGGAAGAAAAAATAAAGTGACTAAACCACCACACCACTGCTATCCACCAGTGAAGGCAACCCCGCAGCCACCGTCAGGTCAAAAGAAATCTACAACAAAGAAACACCACAAACAATAGTATTAACAGTGGGTAATGAAAATAGGACAAATAAGGCAACACTGTAAAATAACAATGTTCTACTTCATCCCTTTTTTTGTCTTTAGTGTGACCGCAGTTCTCCCTTAGCCCACTCCGGTCCAACATCCAACCAAAAAAAGAACACAAACAATCTTAATAATTCACCCTAAAAATAAATGGTAATCGTGCATCCCTATAAGGGAAAACAACCCATTACTAAAAAGATATTTATATAATACAAAAGGAAATCACATACCCAAAACATTTTTAAAAGAAATAAAACATTCATTATAGAAAAATATTAAAAATCATTAAAACACATTTAAAACTCCCTTTAAAAAAATAAAAATAATATCTCTACCATCCGTTATATTGGTTTATGACACTCGGGCAACCATCCAGCAAAAATACTAAAAAACCAAACAAAATAACATGATCAATAAACATGTGTTAAATACCCATGGCCACGCAATCATCGGGAAATAAAACTACTACCTCCTAAATGATGCATCATATGTTCAGCACTCAACGTTCCAATATTTGAACTTTTTTTTTATATATTATATATATATATATATATATTTGATGTATGACTGCACAAACGATCCTTACACATTTGGTCGATTGCCACCATGCAACACAGACAAGCTGCGACTTCAATTTCAATGACCAGGAAGACGTACAACACATAGAGGGGCAGCGCATTATTTAACATCTACGTGTGCAAGACATACTAATCTAACACGTATAATGCCATACCTTAGATCTGCCGCGACTTTCATTCATAAATCTTCAACGGAACAAAGGCGGAAGTGAACGAACAAATCTCCTTACTTCCTTTTATAGAACTGAGGCTAATGGGATTTGTAGTTCTAAAACACGCCCCGTTACAATCAATTCTTAATTTTTGAATGTGCTGCGTGTTAATGTTAGTGATAGGATTGCGTTGCGTTAATTATGTCAACATTTAACTAACTAATGTCTCCCGTAGACCTCCATTTTAAAAGATATTATATATATACAGTATTGTTCAAAATAATAGCAGTACAATGTGACTAACCAGAATAATCAAGGTTTTTAGTATATTTTTTTATTGCTACGTGGCAAACAAGTTACCAGTAGGTTCAGTAGATTGTCAGAAAACAAACAAGACCCAGCATTCATGATATGCACGCTCTTAAGGCTGTGCATTTGGGCAATTAGTTGAAAGGGGTGTGTTCAAAAAAATAGCAGTGTCTACCTTTGACTGTACAAACTCAAAACTATTTTGTACAAACATTTTTTTTTTCTGGGATTTAGCAATCCTGTGAATCACTAAACTAATATTTAGTTGTATGACCACAGTTTTTTAAAACTGCTTGACATCTGTGTGGCATGGAGTCAACCAACTTGTGGCACCTCTCAGCTGTTATTCCACTCCATGATTCTTTAACAACATTCCACAATTCATTCACATTTCTTGGTTTTGCTTCAGAAACAGCATTTTTGATATCACCCCACAAGTTCTCAATTGGATTAAGGTCTGGAGATTGGGCTGGCCACTCCATAACATTAATTTTGTTGGTTTGGAACCAAGACTTTGCCCGTTTACTAGTGTGTTTTGGGTCATTGTCTTGTTGAAACAACCATTTCAAGGGCATGTCCTCTTCAGCATAGGGCAACATGACCTCTTCAAGTATTTTAACATATGCAAACTGATCCATGATCCCTGGTATGCGATAAATAGGCCCAACACCATAGTAGGAGAAACATGCCCATATCATGATGCTTGCACCTCCATGCTTCACTGTCTTCACTGTGTACTGTGGCTTGAATTCAGAGTTTGGGGGTCGTCTCACAAACTGCCTGTGGCCCTTGGACCCAAAAAGAAAAATTTTACTCTCATCAGTGCACAAAATGTTCCTCCATTTCTCTTTAGGCCAGTTGATGTGTTCTTTGGCAAATTGTAACCTCTTCTGCACATGCCTTTTTTTTAACAGAGGGACTTTGCGGGGGATTCTTGAAAATAGATTAGCTTCACACAGACGTCTTCTAACTGTCACAGTACTTACAGGTAACTCCAGACTGTCTTTGATCATCCTGGAGGTGATCATTGGCTGAGCCTTTGCCATTCTGGTTATTCTTCTATCCATTTTGATGGTTGTCTTCCGTTTTCATCCACGTCTCTCTGGTTTTGCTCTCCATTTTAAGGCATTGGAGATCATTTTAGCTGAACAGCCTATCATTTTTTGCACCTCTTTATAGGTTTTCCCCTCTCTAATCAACTTTTTAATCAAAGTACGCTGTTCTTCTGAACAATGTCTTGAACGACCCATTTTCCTCAGCTTTCAAATGCATGTTCAACAAGTGTTGGCTTCATCCTTAAATAGGGGCCACCTGATTCACACCTGTTTCTTCACAAAATTGATGACCTCAGTGATTGAATGCCACACTGCTATTTTTTTGAACACACCCCTTTCAACTAATTCAACTAATTGCCCAATTGCACAGCCTTAAGAGCGTGCATATCATGAATGCTGGGTCTCATTTGTTTTCTGACAATCTACTGAACCTACTGGTAACTTGTTTGCCACGTAGCAATAAAAAAAAATACGAAAAACCTTGATTATTCTGGTTAGTCACATTGTACTGCTATTATTTTGAACAATACTGTATATATAATAGTTGGTTACTTGTCAAAACTTTGGCAACATTTACATGTTTTAACGTTTCTCTCTGCTCGTGTTCACCAAGACTGTTTAAAACTGATGTCCGTAACTTTTTTGTGTTCCAAATGTACATACGATATATGAGCAAGTACACTATGAATCCATTTTCCAAACCGTGTTTTTGTCCATCCATCCATCCATCATCTTCCGCTTATCCGGGGCCGGGTCGCAGGGGCAACAGTCTAAGCAGAGACGCCCAGACTTCCCTCTCCCTAGCCACTTTTTCCAGCTCTTCCGGGGGGACCCCGAGGCGTTCCCAGGCCAGCCGGGAGACATAGTACCTCCAGCATGTCCTAAGTCTTTCCCGGGGCCTCCTCCCGGTGAGACGTGCCTGGAACACCTCCCTGGGAAGGCGTCCAGGAGGCATCCGAAATAGATGCCCGAGCCACCTCAGCTGGCTCCTCTCGATGTGGAGGAGCAACGGCTCTACTCTGAGCTTCTCCCGAGTGACCGAGCTTCTCACCCTATCTCTAAGGGAGCGCCCAGCCACCCGACGGAGAAAGCTCATTTCGGCCGCCTGTATCCGGGATCTTGTCCTTTCGGTCATGACCCACAGCTCATGACCATAGGTGAGAGTAGGAACGTAGATTGACCGGTAAATCGAGAGCTTTGCCTTACAGCTCAGCTCCTTCTTCACCACGACTGCAGAAGCTGCACCGATCCGTCTGTCAATCTCACGTTCCATCCTTCCCTCACTCGTGAACAAGACTCCAAGATACCTGAACTCCTCCACTTGAGGCACCGTGTTTTTGTCTTATCCTGAATTTCAGCGTTACACCTGTGGTAAGTGTTTATAAAGGGACTATTTTAGACTGGTTCGTGTCGCAGGACCTGGGTGTCTCGTCATAATCAGAGAAGTAGCTCCGGCTACAATATTTTACCGCAAGATGCATGTTCTTTTTATTAACCACTAGAGAACCGTAGCGTTAATAAAAATTACATTTAAACCATTATATTGCGAAATATTATTAAAATAAAATTTTTCTATTTGAATATATTTTAAAATGTTATTTATTTCTCTGATCAAAACTGAATTTCCTCCAGTCTTCAATGTCACATGATCATTCAGAAATCATTCTAATAATTATGATGATTTGCTGCTCAAGAAACATTAGTGACTATCTATATTGGCAGCTGTGCTGCTTCATATTTTTTTAAGGCAATAACAATTTAATACATTTTCTGATTGTCAACAAAATTTTAATCAATGTAATTATTTTTTTGTCACAATCAATCTTTTAAACACAATGAAAAGGAGGGAACCGCCTTTGACAAGCTCTGGAGTCAGACGGAGGGCTTGTATTTTCCTCGAGAAACGACTTCATGACATTGCAGAAGACTGTCTATTAGAATCAGAACCAACTAGTTAAAACAGATTCCATCACAAATGACACCCAAAGCAACAATGACTCCAGACTCCCTCAGATAGATGACCATTTAGATTCTGTTTGCACAGATGATATTGGAGAAGTGACAGAAAGACAACATGTTTCAGAGTCTGACTCTGAATCAGAATCTGAATTTAAAGATGAGCCAGTCAGCCTTGTTGAAAGTTTAGCCAATTGGCTTACTCTTATTTAAGAGCTCTAATTTACAGTTATGGCCCATTTAAGAACTTCTCTTGTGTTTCCCAATGAAATAACCTGTTGTCATTGGGCTTTTTAGTTGTACTAAAAAAACCAAATGCCCCTGATGAATTTTTGAGAGATTTTACCCGCGAGTTAAAGTAACTGCAGGAAGGCTTCTTTTTTAGAGGAAAAAAGGTTTTCATTGACCTAGATTCTGTTATATGCGATACTCCTGTTAGAGCTTTTGTAAAAAACACAAAAGCTCACAATGGATACCATGGATGTGATAAGTGTTGCTAGCCAGGTGTTTATCCTAACAACAGAATGACATACCCCAGAAATGATTTTGTGTTACCGACTGATTCATCATTTTCAGACAGAGTTGATGAGGAGCATCATCATCATGGACCAGCTGAGTTTGCAAGGAAGCCGAGCTCTCTGAGAGAGCTAGACCGCTGGAAAGCTACTGAACTAAGACAGTTTCTGTTGTATACTGGCTCTGTTGCTCTGGCACCATATTTAGATTGTGATGTATAAAATAACTTTTTTATTGTATACTGGTATTTGCATCCTTGACAGTCCTCAGCAGTGTTCTTTGTTTAACAATTATGCGAAAATGCTACTAACAACATTTGTAAGTCATTTTGGGGAGCTTTATGGCAAAGATGGCTTAGTGTATAATGTGCATGGCTTGGACCATCTGTCAGCTGAGGCACAACTGCATGGTTCTTTAGACTCCAACTCAGCTTTTCCATGTGAAAATGACCTCCATACACTGAAGACGTTTGTGAGAAAGCCAGAATTTCCTCGTGCACAGATAATACGAAGGCTATCAGATGTTGAAGACATCAGAACTGTCGAGCTCCCCTGTGAAGCTTTAAGAAGGTAACATTATGTTGGACCTGTTCCTGACGGCCTTCAAGCTACAGCACAATACAGGCAGCTGCAGACTGAACCATAGTCAATTAAAGTTTCCACTGGCGATAATGTTTTTGCTATAGACAAAGACATATGTGTTATCTATAACATTGTTCAGTCTGTCGAGGGCATATATGTAGTGTTTAAAGTTTTAACACAGATGGAAAATTTCTACAACTATCCAATGAGCTCGGATTTTCTCAGAGTATTCATTGTCTCTCAACCTACAGGACCGTTTAGGGTAGCCAAAATATCACAGATCTCTCACAAGTGTGTGCTCTTTCCTTACAAAGATAGATTTGTTGTCATGCCCTTCTTGCACAGCCAAAGTTATAGTGCAGAGATGGGTTAGTTCTAGGACAGCAACATTGTGATGGCCCAGATCCAACACACATCTAGCACGTATGGAATGGTGATCTGTTAACAGGCTTATTAAGGCTGAGGTGACTCCATATTTAATATTAAGATAAGATCGTCATTCCTTATGAGCTGGATCTGGGCCATCACAGTGTTGCTATGTGGGCAGGTGGGGCTGTAAAAGGTGAGGGTTAAGGGCAGAGTGGTGGGAGACAAAGCAATTGATGCTGACTTAACACTCGGAACTGACGAAGAGCTACTGTACTCCACAAAGGTTTCTGGAAACTTGTGGATTTTGACAATGTAGGGTTTTTGGATGACTCCTAAAGGCAACAGTTTTGAGATTTGGTGAGTGTGTGTGATATTTGCTTTTTTCTATTTTAGAATTTATTTGGTGCATACTATTGTGCATCAGAGGAGTTTTACCTTGTGATGCATTTAATGAAAGCGATTATTATGCTGATCTGTACGGCAGCAATTATCACAGCGATCAGGATCATATAATGTAAGTACTGTATACGTACATTGTAAGTAGCCACAATAATAATAAAAAAAACTTCATGTCATAACTCGTTTCAGCAACCTATTTGAGACAACATTTTCCATTAATTCACAAGTTTACACTCACCAACAATTAGAGGGGGTAAAGATGGAGGGCTCCGAGCGCTTAGTTCGGCCCAGAACCCAGAGTACTCCCCCCGTAAAATATTATCATGATTTTTTTTCCATATCATAAAATGCCAAAATTTATCATGATATTAGTTTGCCTACCGTTTACAGGGAAGGAAATGCTTTTTTTCACATATTTGTGAGACCTTGAGAATAAATGTACACATGTAAACTTGTTTGTTTACAATTAAACTCCACAGAGTAGATAACTTTTAATTTAGTGATGTGGGAATTCTGAATGTGAGTTGGAGAATGATGGTGTTTGTTTGTCAATTCTCTGTTTACTCTACCTTGGAAGCTTTTCTAACCAAGAAATAAAATTATTAACAGTAGCACTGGATTACATGTGGTGTTCCTTGTGCATCTACAATTTTGAATCTTTTGCAGGAAAAGGCAAGCTATGCTGGTTATAACAGAATTAAAAAAAAAAAGCAAATATATTGATTGAAAGAAAATGTCAAAAGGAGTGGTTTAAATATTGTTTGTCTAATGGATAACTTTTTCAAATATGTAACAATTTCTGCAACAATTTCTTTTTTTTATCAGAATCGTGGTTTGAGGATGGTGTCATTTGGTGGCCAAATTATAAAAGTGATGAACGCATAAATAGAGCTATCCAAAAATGTGAAGAGCCAGGAGCAGACTGGAAAAAGTTTGATGTTCGAGTCCTCTTAAGAACTGGTAAGGATCTGATTTACAAACATAATTTAGGTGTTATGAAATACACTAACTCTGTAAACAAACAGATTTAAAATGATAATTATTAATGGTCTTTTTCTGTCAAAATAGTCATTCGTTTCTGTCATTAATTGAGGGATTTGGAACACCAGCCAAATATTTTGTCACATATTTGCCCATAGTTGTTGCTATAAGGAGATGGTAGTGTAGCACTGTAACCCCACCCCAACCCCTATGTACAAAATAATACAGTACACTACAACAGTAATTACTCAAGTGGTTGGATAGTGTACTTTGTGTAAAGTGATGCATTTTTGACACAGTCATCATTTCTTGCATGCGTGTAGAAATTGTATTTATTTGTCAATTTTGATCAGGTGATTACCTTAAAGCAAGAGACAAACTGAGGGCCTCACTGACCTTTAATACCTCTGAGTTACAAACAGATGATGAGGAAGAAGTCATTAGGAAGAGAAAAATTAAGCCAAGGTTTCATATTCTGAGACTGACACATGCATCATTCGAAATTACATTTAGAAATATATTTGTTAACTATAGCGTGGTGTTGTCATAAGTACAGACTTTGATACAAAGTCGGTACTGAAATTTTAAAGAACCCGTTCAACAGTGCTCAAAATGTTAGAAGGAAAGGCGGTTACTGCCACATTTTTTTGGTCTTTTGACAACACTACTATATTAGGTCACATATTAGGTTGTGCAAACATCTTTTTTGCTATGGTGTAATTGGCTCTAATTATCAAAGCAAGAAATGGATTCTTTGTAGAGTAAATATTGTGTCTTGCAGTACTACAGATGTCAAGTTAAGCAAAGATTCCTAGGACAGACTTAGAGTAGGCTAATTGAATATTTAGCTTGGTTGAGTATAAGCAGTTCTTACATTTTTAAATCAAGTTGTTGATATTTGGAACCATGCCCAAAAAATCATTATGGCCCATTGTAATTTGTTTTTGTTTGTTAGGCAAATCTTTGGTGATACAGATTCAGACAGTGAGCCAGAGGGTGGTATAAAGAGGAGATACCACAATCTCTCCACTTGTCTACTGCCACCTATTCCTCCACCTACTCCTGACATACCATCAACTGAAACCTGCCAGACTTCTGTTAGACCTCTGCCAGATCTGAGGCAGACTCAATCTTCTTCTTTCACAGGTACATTCCTGCATTTCCATTAATCAATTATTAATCAATTATTTTGTAAGCAATATTTTTGTTAATATCTAACTGTTTAGTTGAAACATTAACATAACAGTGTTAAGTCAAGTTACTTCTATGGGACTGATGCAGTTAATGTAACTTCATGTGCTCAGTGACTCATACTTGAAGGATTTATAAGTATGATACTGAATTATTATATGATGTGTTATTCACTTAAAAAAATCTAATTATTGTCATTTTCATGTTTCACAGCCTGTCCCCTTTAATACTGTTGGAATGCCTTCCAGTCCGCTACGCCACTGCTCTGTTGGATCTGTCCCAGATCTGATGCCTCCTGAAGATGGATATTATACAAGACAAATATTTTATTTTGCTTGAAATTTTTGCTCATCAAAGTTGTCTCTCCCTGGTCTCAGTGCCTCCAGTTGCTACACCTACCTCTGACAGGCCATCAAGCCCTATGGGCCACATCTCTGCCATGCCTCAAATGTCAAAGGAGCATTCCTTCAGGCCCACGTTTAGACTGGGGAAGACGGGCACTGGACCTATTCTTTACTCTGGTAAAATCCTTTAAATAAAAAAACATATTCTGTGACTACAATTTTTCTAATTATATTGATTAGGTAAACATTGTAATTTTGGTCTTTAAATGATTCCTTTACTCTTTTTTTGTAGCTGCACAGCTGCACATTCTAACATTGTTAGAAAATGTTAAGGAACAGCAAACACAGCTTGCCTCTGCTGTCAGTAATCTTGCTGCACGACTGGGGACAGAAAATCCTGTGGCTGAAATGCCTCACTATATTGAGGAGCAGGAGGAGTGGCTTAAAGATTCAAGAAACGGCCGGGCTAAACAAAACATGGTGTGTTTTTTATTATTTTATTATTATTATTATTATTAATGCTACTTCACGATTGTTGTACAAATTCAGTCTGTGCCTATAAAGTATTCACTGCTCTCATCTGTATTTTCAGATCATTAATCAATACAGAAAATAGAGTTATACAGTTTTATATAATGTATGTTTGTCTTTTCAGATATCTGCTCTGGGTACTGTTGGAGGACAAAACACCAAACAAATCACATGGAACATAATTCATAGGCTTTTCTCAGATTCAGTAGCTAAAAATATTAACTGGAAAGGAGTCAATGGGAAGAAGTGTTTCAAAGAAATGCTCACAAGAAGTTTGTTGATCAGTAAGTATAATACAATACCAAGAAGCTGAGTATTAGAGTATTTCATAAACCATCTCCACAACCTAAATAATATTTATGGCTAAGATATTACTATTTCTTAAAATGAATTTCTTACTTTAGTAATGCAATCCCATTGAACATAAAACTACTTTTGTGATATCTGATTCTGATCAATTTAAAGGGATGGTTCACCCCCAAATTTTAAATTTTCTGTTAATTTACTCACTCTCAGGCTATTCAAGTTGAACCGTAAAGAAGATGTTTAGCTGAAACCGTTGTCCCCTGTGATTCTTATAATAGTCAATGCTACCGTCACTTTGAGATACATAAATACATATACCGGCAAATTAATAAAACCTCAATGTATCATCAGGAGTATTGGATTTGTTTTGTATTAGATTATGTTTCCCTTTAAATTAATATTTAAATCGTTGATATACCCATTTATCCCTTAACTGATGGACAATGTATAACTGAAGAACTATCATTTAGGAGCTTAGTAGTCTGGGGAAGTTTGAAATGTTTATTTCACACATTTTATTTTTCAACAGGAGCTGTAAGGAGTAACCTGTCTTTAAATTAAGCCAAATTAAGGCCAGTAAAAAGTAGTAAACGTCATCTGAGGAAGTAGTAAATTTTCCAAGCCCCATCTAACTGGGTTTATATCATGGGTGTCCAAACTACAGTCCAGTTTTTATTGGCCCGCAGCCAGGGTCCGAAATTAACACCTGCCAAGCGCCAAGTGCGGTTAGATTTTCTGTTTGGCGAGTAAATTTCAAAAGGCTATCCACCACACTGGCGGGTGAATGTTCATCATACCAAAATAGTAATAAAAAAATATTACAATTGCCTTTTGTAATGTTATGATGCCTGGAAATTAGTTCAAATCTCCTTCGAATCTAGAGCGAGCGAGCGAGCAAAAGTGCGCATGAAAATCGTGTAGCGAGCACACGGCAGAGAGGGAGAGACCTTGCGTTTGTGTGTGTGTGTCTCTCTCTCTCTCATGCAGTGGTGATGCGTTCATATAAACGGCACCTAAATGCTGTAAAAAAAATATGACATTTTAGTTGTTTATTAATAAACAAGTGTTTCTGTGTCAGCTGCAAAGATGAAGTTGACACTGACTCGTGATCTTCGCAGTAGTGAACACGCCGGAGAAAAATGCATTTCTTACGGATTAGCCTATAGCCTACTTTTATTTAGTTTTGAATGGTTCTGTTTAAAAGTAGAAATTTCAAGCTTTCTGTAGATAATAGATATAGGATATTTCTAATTTGTTTAGGTCTGTGAGGTGAGTAGCCTAGGCTACCTATACGCTGAGTTCTGGTTCATGTCTGAACATGTTTGTTGTGATTATACAAAAAAATGAAACATGGATTAAAATTAAAATAAAATTAATACAAAACGTAATTCGTTTCAAAGAGAGGCTTTGTGTTTTCTGTTTGATGTCTCTGTGAAAGTTTTAAAATCAGTGGTCTCAAACTCAATTCCTGGAGGGCCACAGCTCTGCAGAGTTTAGCTCCAAATCACACCTGCTTGGAAGTTTCTAGTAATCCTGAAGACCTTGATTAGCTGGATCAGGTGTGTTTGATTAGAGTTGGAGCAAAACTGTGCAGAGCTGTGGCCCTCCAGGAATTGAGTTTGAGACCAATGTTTAAAAAGCATCCTTAATGGAGAACGAACGGTTAGGCTACATAACATGTTTTTTTCCTCAAATGCAAAAATGAAATAAAAGACGAAATACTTTTTAAAAAGACAAACCATCAATTTTTTTTTTGGGGGGGGGGGGTATGGATTTATAGCTTTTGAAAAAAATATGGATGTATTAATAGCGTTTTGGAAAAAAATATGGATGGATTTATAGCGTTTTGGAAAAAAATATGGATGGATTAAAATTTTTCTTTATTTGGCCCTCAAAAAAAAAAAAAGTTTGGACACCCCTGGTCTATATGGTTTTCAATTAAGGTAACTTACGTGTGCAGGCAGGGACGGACTGGGACTAAAAATCGGCCCTGGACTTTGACTAGGCCCGGCCCAAAGCAATTGGCGAGCGGAACTTGACAACAACAACAATAACGCCTGGGATGAGTGTCACAAGACTTTCTTAACTGTGGCTCATGATACTATACCATCCAAATTATAGCAATAGCACTGATGTTGACTAGATGTTGTGTTAAAATTAAAAGAAAAAAAAAACTCTAGGCTGTGACTATCTGACTTGTGGTGCTTAAAGTAATTTAAAGTTGAGCGGGTCTTTCTCTGCTCTTGGTCTAAGCTCAACCAGAATAAACAAATGATGAAATGGATTTAAAGAAAAAAAAAAAAAGATAGCATGGAATAGATTATAAAATATGATGTTATAACAGCATATTATACAATCTATTCCATGCTGTCTTAAAATGAATTTATTACTTAATAATCTTAATTAATTTATGCAGTAATTAATCTTAGTGCACAAATAATAATGTCACATCTAAATGAAAATACACCATTACAAATGTAACTTCTGTCATCAAATCTTAAAAGTTCGTAAGCATTAACTTGTAACATTAACGTTATCAACATTTTTAAAAGTAAAAGCACAACATATTTCTTAATATTAGCTACTGCATGTGGCATTTTATCGCTAAAATGTTGAAGCTTATCTTATTAAGTTTTAACTACTGTAATCATTAAAAATGTAGCAATCTGAATATCACTTCCTAACATCATCTCTAGCAAGTACCTCTCTTTCGTGCCGGAGCACGTTTACGTCATTATGGTGCGACGGTTTCGGGATAAACAGGAAGAGCGGCGCTCTCTGAACACAATGGAGTGCATTGCTCTGTTTTCTTTGTGGATAATTTTGTGTTGTTTGGTCCACAGCCTGTTGTTAAACAGATGTGTCGCCTTAGTGGTGCGAAAATTTTCACGTAATCGTGCTGCTCGTATGAGGATGTTTGCAAGGTACCAGCTGAAGTGCAGCAAGGACTTTGCAGCTTTTTGTTTTTATGCGTTTTGCACCTCTGCCGTAGACCAAAGCGACCCTTTCCCTGCCATGTTGGTTTTGGAGCGTCGCAAAACCGTGACGCAACGCGTCCTTTTTATGTGCTCCTGCACGGTTAGCGCTCACACTGCATGCGAACCGCACCCGAGTCCAACTGAATTCGGAGCACTCACACTAGTCAAACGCACTTGGGCACAGTTCAAACTGGCTAGTGTGAGTACACCCTAAAAGAAACGTCTATGAAAAGAAAGAGTGCAGCTGGCATCCAACTTAAAGGTGCATTGCTGCCACCTACAGTACTGGAGTATGAAACAGATTAGTGGGGAAAAAAACAACAACAGGTGATGACTGCCTGCGTGGTGGGTGGTGGGCCGGCCCGCCAACCGCCCTGGAGTACCGGCCGTTCTGTGATTCTCCAGATCACACAGATGGCCAGTCCGCCCCTGTGTGCAGGCCTATTTCCTTACTAAACATCCATGAATTTATTTTTCTTTTGAGTCGGACCCAAAGACAGAGAAAAGAAAGGTCGGACCTGAGTGAATGGAATGACGTCACGTGATGTGTACGTTGGTATGGAGGACCAGGAGTGCCACTTAAAAATAAAATGAAGAATCAATTTAATAATTCAAACATAAAAATGTATATAAATAAATCACTTTTAAATTGACAAATTTATAGCCATTTTTAAAGTTGTTTATTTTATTCATGTTTTAAAATGTAATTTAATAATACCATAAAACAATAAATAAATAAAAATATTTTAATGTATGAATAAATAGACACATTTAAACTGTTTATTTAATTCATGTTTTTAAACGTGGACTACTAAAACAATAAAAAGTACATTAATAAATCATTTAAATGCACGAGTTAAATTGCTTTTTTTTTTTTTTTAAGCATTTGGCATACCTTTTCTCTCTCTATTTGCCAGATGCTTTTCTTTTCTGTTTTGCCAAATGCTTTTCTTTATCCATTTGTCAATCGAGTTAAAAAATGCTATTGGACAGTACACACGTGGGAGCAACCAATCAACTGTCGCCTCAATTTGAAGCGGCAAAATGTCATTGGACAGTTCAGATCAAGGCTTCTGAGGCGCCATTCTTGAACGTTATAATTGTTGTGCAAAAATGTCCGGTGGATCTGATTGTGTTTGGAGAGGGATTGTGGATGATTTGCTAGCTTTAGCTGATTTCTGCGAAAGAAATTCACCGAGCGCACAACTGATGCTGGCGCGCGCGCTAAATCGCTTCCGCGAGAGGAAAACTGAATCGAATGCGTGGAAACGGGAGCCCGCGAGCTCATTTCAAACTCTGGCATGGTCATTCCCCATATCCATCTCACCTCTGCTCGCGCGAACTATTTTATTTTTGTCAGTCGCGGGGCGGGGCTTGCTGTTTTAGTTGTTATCTCAAATGACATTGGTTATTCCCATTTTCCTGAAGTCAGAATTGGACGCCTGTTAGAAAATGATTAATAATTAACTTGACTTGACCCATGACTTCATCAGTGAACCAGATACATGTGAGTTATCATTTCATTTGCTTGTTTAATTTGTTTTTGTCTTTAATGTAATTTAATGCATTGATTATCGAGTAGATCTTTTGTAGATACTTGATTAACTGGAATTCTTCTGATTGCAGTCTTGTAATTTGATTTGTTTTTATTTATTTAATTATATCAAGAAGCCTTACAGTAAACATAAAACAAAAAGGCATCAGATACAATCAAGGATAAAAACACAATAAAGTCCAGGACTTATTTCCATTGTGGTCCTCAACACATAACATCAGGACAAGACAATTGCATATTGTGTAATAATCAGTGACATAACATACTGTACAAACATTTTCCTTAAATAAGCAAAAATATAGACAATAAAGAGATACACATATTTTACAGACTGTAATGATGCACACACACACACACACACACACACACACACATATATATATAAAAAGCTAAATGAATGACAGTGAAGTGTTTAAAAAATTGTTTTATCTTTAATCTTTTAAATAGATAAATCATAATATTTGAAGGTTAGTTTAGTCTGTGTTCCTATAAAACACAGGTTTCATCATGATTGCATTTGATTTACAGTGTTACTAGTCATCTACTATCAAGATCAGTCCATTCACTATGATGTTTATGAAAATTGATTCCTGTTTATTGAAAAGAAACTTGTAATACATTCAATCCCAATGTATTTACCGATGTTCTTTTTGTTGCATTATTTTTTTTTTCCTTTGTAATTGCAGGTTGTGTACATGAATGCAGCAAATAACTGGGCCTTGACATCTTACCAATTAATCTCAGAAGCAGTCCAGAAATTTGGTATACTGTCAAGGCAAGTACAGTAAAGAAAAAAGCATTTACATTTTCTGTAAACCAGGGTCAAGGGAGTCCAAGGACTGGAGGATGTACGCCAGGTTCATGTTTTCTTCAGGAGGCACAGACCAACATAGTTTCATATCTGGTAAAAGTGTCCATAATCAAAGATATGAGGTACGGTGACCCTCTTTTAGTTACCCTTTCAGCACACTGCTGTTTATGTGTTAATCTAAGTGGATTTTTAATTATGTATTTAACTGCTAAATCTTCAGGACATCAAAGAGCCATATCTAGACTGGGTCATAGCTGTGATTTATTTTTTTAATTTACATTTTTTATTACCCCATATTTGTAGAAAAAAACCTGACAAAGCAAATCCAGTTATTTGACAGAAAAATTAGCACCAGTCGAATTCAGCAGGTGTTTGAGTCCTCAACCATCCAAACTCATAGAGAATTAACATCCTTGAATAACTGCTCTGATGACAAAATGCATAAAGGCCTCTAACACTAGCTTGTTCTACTCTTCTATTCTAGCTGTTTTCTTTTTATTATAATATATATATATATATTAGTGGTGGGCCGTTATCGGCGTTAACGACTCTTATCGGGCGATAAATTTTTTTTTTGCCGTTAATCTGTTCTCAAAGTTTGGTTGGGAGCAGGGTCTATACTAAGCAAGCTATGATGACTTTCACCTTGATATTTTATATAACTGACTGGCTGAGGACAGCCTAAAAAGATGATCAGGACAGTTGACGGGCCACTGCTGCACATCGTCACTAAAGCTTATCTTTTTCACATGTTTTTAAGCCTTACCTCTTGTCGATTTAAACATTAAAGCATCCAAACACAAGACGCGGTGCGCACGAGAGAGAGAGAGAGAGCCGCGTATCACGGACAGCGACACTGAACCGAGCTCTCTTCAGCGAAGTTCTCCTGTAAGTCCCTCCTGCACCTGAACGAACAAATACAAATCGAGTTTAAACAAACAAAAAGATGTGAAAGAGCCCAACTCAGTACTCGCGGTGTTCTGGTGTTCAGAGCTCACACAGAGAAAGGCGTCTCAAAACACTTGAACATCGAATTTGTTTGACATATTATGTCAAAATATCCACCTTGGAAATTATGCTCGAAAAAACTGTCAGTTATTTCTTAAGTGAAAATAAACAACTGAGGGAAAGAATGGGATGTGTATTATATTGGATGCGTTCATCGTCTCTTAAAGTGACTGCGCTTAATTTAGCGATTGGCTGCTGTAATGTTAATCCAAGAAAATGAAAGAAAAATCCTGCTCTTGATTGAATTACTTTGTAGTTTTAACAGTCAAACCAAAAATTATTCAGACACCAGATATAATTTTGATATATATAGCAAAACTGTAATAATGTGAGAAATGTTGAAGGTGTCTGAATAAATGTAGGTTTGATTGTATATTTCATTTTTACATTGAAGACTACGAAGCAGTGCTATTTTACATTTAATTATTTGGTTTCTGTACCTTGACACCTACAAACTTGCAAAAAACTTAAACATTGGTGTGAAACAGGCGTAAGGTTGTTTGCACCTTGTGCAATGTGGAATTAGTTAGTTCAGCTTTTTCAAGCACTTTGTGATGCATTTTGGAAACAGGAGATGAGCTTCTTTTCTAATGCACCATCTAGCTTGATAAACCCCTTCTCAAAGACTTACTGTTTGTCAATTTTATTTGGGTAATACATATTCTGAATGCCTCCGGCAGAATTAGAATGAGCCATTTTAATCTAGATTAATCTAGATTAATTTCAAGATCACAGTGAGATTAATCTAGATTTAAAAAATTAATCTATGCCCAGCACTAATATATATATATATATATACAGGGGCGTAGCAAGCTTTTCAAAAGTGTGTGGGATGGAAGTGGTTTGTTTATAAACAATAAAAATGATGAATACAGTGACAGAGGGGTACAAAATGCAGGGCTTAAAGTTCTCTGGCATTTTGCTGGAATTTCCGGCTTGCAGCGTTTGGCTGGGAAAAAAAAATAATCCTACATTAAAAAAAACAAATCTGAAAAGGGGAGAGAGAAAAAAAACGCCCACATAAAGCGTTTTCTCTGGTGGTGTAAATAATGTAACAATTTCCTGTTTTTAAACATTACAATAATATACACTTTTCTTTCATTGTTCTTCAACAGGTATGCAAACAACAGCTATAATAACAGTATTCCAATAATAGCAGTTAGCATTAGTCTTAAAAATGAAATATAATACCGAAAACACTTGACATGTCAACAAAACGATAAGAGGAACATCTTCCCAAACACATATCAAGCTTATTTAAAAACCTCGAAAGCATAAACACTCATTCAAAATACGTAAATAACCATAAGTTCCCGCCTCTTCAGCACAAGATGACCAATAACACCCCAAGAGAGGCAGGACTTAAGGCAGAGCAGCCAATTATCAGCCG